>NW_028080118.1:883435-1142297 GCF_014824575.4 Sturnira hondurensis | reverse complement strand
TGTTCGTGCCTGTTCCATAGCAGGATCAGAGCCCTAAAGTGTTCACTAGAACAGGGCAACTAAGTCGCTGGGTTGTGACGCTGTATGTGGGGGCGGGGTCAGAGAGGGACTATGGCGTCCTGCCCGCCGCCTGCCGCCACGGCCCTCACCGGTGCCGCAGTTGCTGCCGTCACCTGGCCCACGGGTTTCGTCCCACTGCACGCGAGTGTGCCACCGCCGTCAGCCCTCGCCCCCTGGGGCCTGCGTGGTCTGTCTCACTGTGCGTGAATGTGTGACCGAGGTCAGTCTGCCCCGCACCCCAACTGGTTCCGGGCTGCCTGCGCGCCTGGGTCGGGGGCCCTGTCCTGCCTGACCGTGCTCGCTGCTGGCTCCGCCCCTCTTACCGTCCCCGTTGAACGGTTAGATGTAGTCGGACTTCCGTATAATTCAATTTTCTGTCCTTTGGTTGTGTCTTTGTTTCTCCAAACCTTTGTTGTATTCAAACTTGGTTGTGGGAGAAGGCACAGTGTTTCCACCTATGCCTCCATCTTGGCGGAAGTGATAATTTTTAATTTTTAAAAAAGATTTTATTTACTTATCTTTAGAGGAAGGGAAGGAGAGAGGGAGAGAAGTATCAATGTATGGTTGATATCACTAAATGTATGGTTGCCTCCCAGGCCAGTACTCAATCCACTGAGCTATACCAGCCAGGGCTCTGTACATAATTTTTAGTTTATTTCCCTTCAGATAGACTCTCTCACAAGTGTAGTCATCAGGTCAAAGAGAACAAACATTTTCTAAGGTTTGTGTTACATACTGCCAACTTTATTTCCTTTTTCTAAAGAGATGTCTTTCTGGAACCTTCCTACTCCTTTCTTGCAATCGTTTCTTAGTGCACTTACCTACTGTATCAGTCTTTCCACACACATATATTATTTTTCTTTGATATACCTATATAATAAAATTATTACCTCAATAAGGTCAGTTAACATATAAATCACCTAACATAATTGCCATTCAAAGTACATATTTTAAAATGATTCTAGGCCAGCGTGGCTAAGTTGGTTGGAGCATAATCCCCTACACCAAAAGGTTGCAGGTTCAGTCTCTGGTCCGGGCACATGCCCAGTGTGCCCATCGATGGGGTGCCAATCAATGTTTCTCATATTGATGTTTCTCTGTCTCTCTCCATTTCTCTCTCTAAAACCAAGAAACATTAGAAAAAATGATTCTAGAGGGGCAGTGCTGGACCCAAAGGGCTCAATCTCTAACAGCAGCCTTTTATGGTACAATAGCAACAAGGGAGAGAAGGGCTGGGACTCTGGGACTCTGGGAGCTTCCTGGCACTGCTCCTCACACTACCGAGCTTCTGACTCTTGGATTAGTTATATTAACAAGTCATTGACAGAAATCTCTCACAGCTGTTGAAGGTTCTAGAATTTCTATGGATAAGGTGGACATTCAAGGTGAAACCCCAGATCCAGTCATTATCACTAAATACGAGCAGTCCTCACTGAATGTCAGGCAGCGCAGGATGCTGAGAATGGTTGCCAGCTGAAAAAGCGTAAAGCAATTTTAATCAGTGGGACAAATTATGACTGTTCTTTGACATTTAAATTTTTTGGTCAATCGACCCAGCAGTTCCACTGCTAGGATTATATCCTAAGAACCCTCAAACACCAATCCCAAAGAACCTATGCACCCCAATGTTCATAGCAGCACAATTTACAATAGCCAAGAGTTGGAAGCAACCTAAATGCTTATCAGTAAATGAATGGATCGAAAAACTATGGTACATATACACAATGGAATTCTATGCTGCAGAAAGAAAGAAGGAGCTCCTACCTTTCGCAACATCATGGATGGAACGGGAAAGCATTATGCTGAGCGAAATAAGCCAGGCGGTGAAAGACAAATACCATATGATCTCACCTTTAACAGGAAGCTAAACAACAAAAGAAACAAGCAAGCAAAAGATAACCAAAGACACTGAAATAGAGATCAGGCTGACAGTGACCAGAGGGGAGAGGGGAGGGAATTTCAGGGGAAATAAGGGAGGGATTTAGAGGAACCTATATAAAGGATACATGGACAACAACTGAGAAGGGTGGAAATGGGAGGGAGGGGGGAGCATGGGGGTGGGATGGGAGGGGAGTAATAGACAGAAAACTGTACTTGAAAAATAATTAAATAAAAAATTGGGGAAAAAAAAGATAAGTTACAGAAAAATTTGTTTTACTGAAGTCAGTCAAAAAGTGAAGGAAAGATAAAATGGGACAGCAGGTAAGCAAGAGGTGGGCAGAAATGAATTTCAGAGACACGGGGAAGATATCTGCTATAGTTTGTATTGAATTCTCAGTGCAAATTTACATAAAACAAATAAATAAATTTTTGGTCAATCAAAACATTAGAAAATCCTTTTCTGTCCATTTCATTAGAAATGTATAGGAGAATTCTTTAAATTGTAAAACTAATGTCTATTTAGTACACTGTAATTTAAAACATTAGAAACATTGAGACTTTAAAATGTTTTATTTCTTTATAATAAACTTATCAAGAGTAGTTTGAATAGTGCTTGCCTTCTTCTTTCAATAAGTTACAATGACAAGAGAACATCTTTTCAAACCTCAGGGAACCACCACACTCCTTTTGAAGTTTGGATCACCTTTCCACATTTTATCCTTTGCGCTCTCAGTATTTTGAAATATCTCTAAGAATTCCTTCAGTGTGAACTTTTTGTTGGTGTCAGCTCCTCTGGGATATCTCTTCTTTTTTGTCACAACTTTCCTCATTTATGTTAGAAAGTTCACCTTCACTAAGTTCTTTTGGCTGCATATCTGGGGTCTCTTGAATGGTAACAATATTGACATTGCCATGGTCCCATAGTCAGCTATTTCTTCTAGAATTCCAGTAGCTTTAAAAACAATTATTTCTTTAGAGGGGAAGGGAAGGAGAGAGAGGAGGGGGAGATCAATAAATATATCAATGTATGGTTGCCTCTCGTGCGTCCCCTGCTGGGAACTGGCCTGCAACCCAGGCATGTGCCCTGACTGGGAATTGAACCACGATCCTTTGGTTTGCAGTCTTGTGCTTAAACCACTGAGCTACACCAGCCAGGGATCCATGTAGCTTTTTAAGTTGCATTTTATTGAATGTATTGGGGTGGCATTGGTTAATAACATTATATAATTTTGAGGTATAGAATTCTATAACCCATCATCTGTATATTATACTGTATATTCACCACCCCAAATAAAGCTTTGATTTGAATTTCACTTAATAGATAATACTTTTTCATTTTTAAAAATATTTTATTTATTTTTAGAGAGAGGCAAAGGGAGAGAGAAAAAGAGGGAAAGAAACATCAATGTATCTTTGCCTCTCGCACATCCCCAACCGGGGACCTGGCCCACAACCCAGGCATGTGCCCCAACTGGAAATCAAACCAGCGACCCTTTGGTTCACAGGCTGGCACTCAATCCACTGAGCCACAGCGGCTAATTTTTCTTTTTCTCTGGAACTTTTATCTTTGTTGGCCATTTCCTCATTTTTTGAGGATCCATTTTTGTAAAAATGTCACATGGGTTTATCACTGAAAATCAAGGTGACACAGTACATGCTTTGTTGTCTGCGCATAGACTGAATAAAATGAATCACCAACACCAATCACCAACAGACTTTGAAAGAAGTGACATGATTGGTCACTGATCATGATGTGCATCTGTTATTTATGTAATGATTTGTGGACTGAAAAGAGCAATCAGCACAATCTGCACTTTATGCAATTACTCAGTTAATATGCAATGATAACTGGAATTTGAAGTGTGTTGTTGAGGGATGTGGTTATTTAATTAAACTGTGGTAATCAAATTCATGGATATCAGAACCATGCTCTGCACTTATTTTCCATTTATTCTGAACACGACAGCCAGAGAAATCTTTTAAAAGAAGTAATCAGATCTGACATTCTGCTCAAAACACTCTGACGACTCCCATTTTCCTCAGAGTAAAAGCCAGAGTCCTTCCCGTGCTCTGTAAGGCCCTGTGATTAGCATCTCTTCTTCTACCCTTCCTATCACTGCCTCCTCTCCAACCATACTGGCTTCTTTGCCATTCATGGAACACACCGGCCTTCTCCTTTCTCAAGGCCTTTCCATAGGCTGTGCCCTTGACCCAAGGTTCTCTCCGCACAGAGATGCCCAGTTGCCTAATTTCCTCACTTCTTTTAAGTCTCTGAACAGACCTGACTTTCACATAGAGGCTTATGCTAACCACCCTACTTAATTCTGCAGCCTGCTTCCTCCTCACACCTCAGCATGCCTCATTCGCCTCGTCGGGCTCTGCCTTTTCTTTTGCCAACAGCACTTATTACTATCTAAACGAATACACAGTTGACTTAGTTGTAAATATTGGTAGTTTGTCACCCCTCTGTAGACTCACGTTAATATAAGTTCCACGAAAGCAGGGACCGTGGATGCTTTATTCACCGCTCTTTTCTAAGTAGCTAGAATAAATAGTGTTTGGCAGATAGTTAGTAGAGTGAATAATTATTGAATGGATAAATTGAAGAATTTGTATGAGTATTCCCAAGCATGTTCTTCTCAAATTATCTGTTACAATTCTTTTTCAGAAAACAAGGTCATCCTAAGTGTATGGCACATGGGTTGATTTGGTGGGGGGAATCCCCAAGCAGACAAAATGTCCAGTTGTATGTCTTGCAGATAAGGTTAATCCCACGCAATTCATTAAGTGAGAACATGAAACTTTCCATGGTTACTTTGAAGTACAGGCAAAACAGCAGAACTCATCATTCTCTTCTAAGAGGTCTCACCATGTCCAGAATGAACACAGCTGTAATTTTAATCTTGACCAGTAACATGGATTTGGGAGAGACGTGAATCTTTTTTTAAACCATGTCTACTGATTCCAATCTCCAAAGTGATGCAGTTACTGTCCACTTTACCTCAACAATCAGTGTGGGCCATAGACAGTACCATTATGTTGAGTAGGGATTATATCCTAAGAACCCTGAAACACCAACCCAAAAGAACCTACGCACCCCAATGTTCATAGCAGCACAATTTACAATAGCCAAGAGTTGGAAGCAACCTAGGTGCCCATCAGTAAATGAGTGGATCAAAAAACTGGTACATTTACACGATGGAATACTATGCAGCAGAAAGAAAGAAGGAGCTCCTACCCTTTGAGACAGCATGGATGGAGCTGTAGACCATTATGCTAAGTGAAATGAGCCAGGGGGTGAGGGGCAAATACCATATGATCTCACCTTTAACAGGAACATAATCAACAAAACGAATAAGCAAGCAAAATATAACCAAAGACACTGAAATTGAGAACAGGTTGACAGTGACCAGAGAGGAGGAAAGAGGAGATAATGGGAGGAAAAGGGGGAAGGATCTTCAGGAACAACTATAAAGAACACATGGACAAAACCAAGAGGGGGTGGAATCACAGGAGGGAGGTCGAGATGGCTGGGATGGGGAGGAGTTGCGGGGGTAAATGGAGACAATTGTACTTGAAGAACAATAAAATTTTAAAAAAGGAGTGCTCCAAGAGTCTTTGGTCATCATCCTGTTCCCACATATAAACAGATGGCTACTTTTTTACCTTTAGGCAAAAGGTCTACTAATCTTCCATTGCTTAATGTTCTAATTATCAGGGAGTTTTCTTCATGCATAATCTACCTGCAAGTGAATGTCACTTATTCCCACTGCCTCCTCCCTAGAATAACTCATCTTCATCTTGATTCATATATTTGACTCTAATTCATTTTTTCATCCTCAGACTGAATAACACCAATTTATTTCACTTTTTTTCTGTATAGTTCTTATTTTCCAGCCCTTTCAAATGACTTTTTTTGAAAAAGTTCTCCATAAACTGGGTGGAAGGAATTGCTGAATACGGGTGAGTCCCACCGTTCCACCCACTAAACTGATTTCTAGCGGTAGCAACACTTCTCTGCTTGCAGAAGCATCGTTTCTGAAGTCAAGGGCTTCGCTGCTTGGGGCATTCTACTTAAGAATGAGACTTGATTGCCATTAGGTAGTTTTACTTATTCGCCAACAAGTAAAGGAGACTGGGGATTCACATCCGAAGCTCTGCCTCCTCTAAGGGAGGCTTAGCCATTACTTACATGTACTATTTGGTTAACTATATGCTGACTTGTTCTTTACAGTTGGCTAAACTTATCCAGTTTTGGTACCAGCCAAGCTCACCTGGGTGCAGCCGCATCTGTAAAATATTGTGCTACATTTTAGTATTTAGTAAGAGCCGCCTAGACCTTGAGACCTTTGCCTCATCTAACAGTCACTGCAGTGAGGATTATCCCCACTTCTTGGAGCAACTTCTTTATCACCGTAATGGTCTACCGGTCCTTCTTCAGGCATGCCTATTTTTTGTCTTGGATCAAGTTCTCTCTTACTCTGTGTTAGGAGACTCCTAGTTTTGTACCTAAAATATATCTAGAAACATATACTGAAGCTCAGTGCATGTCTGACTTAGGATCCCAGAAATGATCTTGGGAGAATATGATGAGGTCTCTAGGACAATATTTTCTTTCTCTTTTTTCTTTCTTTTCTTTTCTTTCTTCCTTCCTCTCTCTCTCTTTCTCTCATTCTTTCTCTCTCTCTTTCTCCTTTCTCTTTCTTTCTCTCTCCCTTCCTTCCTTCCTTCCTTTCTCTCTTTCTTTCTTTCTCTCTCCCTTCCTTCCTTCCTTTCCCATGTGTCCAAGGCATGAACTAGGCATGTGCACAGACCAAAAACCAACCTGGGATAAACAAGGAGTTACTTTGTCCCTGGCTGATATGAGCCAAGCACCACCAAGCCAGGTGCAACTCTCCAGACCAGGGACATCTAGGAGAATATTTTAATTTTGTATTCTTATTTTGATGCTTGCCTAAAAAAGAGCTTTTATGTAGGCGTGCTATGAATCCTCTGTGTGGCCATGTTATAGAGGAGCAAAGACATATGATTCCTGGGTTTAACTCTGCTTTCAAGATCAAGGAGGTTTCAGGAACTGATACTTGAATTGTACTGGGCTAATGGGGAGAGGCCAGATGTGCATTGTAAAAGCAAAGGTTTCATAGTAGTTGGGATGGGAAATAACAGGGAAGACCAAGTCACCACTGAGTCCTATAAGCACCCCATTTTTAGAGATAATGTAAATTGAATTCCTGCCACTTACCACCAAGAGTCTAAAGCAATTTCTAAATAAAATGGGCATAAAGCTTAAAGTAGACCAGTAAGAAAGACTAGAAACAATTCTAGGGTCTATCAGATAGAATGCATGAAATAAATAATGGCATGCACATTGCCCATGTAGGTTGCTCATCTGCTATAAATGAGAATGAGGACATTCTCACTAAACTGATAGAGAAAGATCTGCAGGGTATACAACTAAATGAAAATTGCATAGTGCAAAGCCATATATATAGTATGTGGCCATTGGTGGAAGAAAGAGGTAAAGATGCTTTCATCTCCATATAGAATCACTTGTCTATAGGGGTTAGGGGAGGAGGATAAATGGTACTTTGGTGAGGGTTAAACTTTCTGTGGATTCCTTCCTTATTATATCACTTTGACTTTTTTTTAAAAAGGTTTTTATTTACTTACTTTTGGAGAGAGGGAAGGGAAGGAGAAAGAGAGGGAGAGAACCTTAATGTGTGGTTGCCTCTTGCACGCCCCCTACTGGGGACCTGGCCTGCAACCCAGGCATGCTCCCTGACTGGGAATTGAACCAGCAACCCCTCGGCTTGCAGGCCCGTGCTCAATCCACTGAGCCACACCAGCCAGGGCTCACTTTGACTTTTGAACCCCCAAAATGTGCTGTCTATTCAAAACCATGAGAACAAGTATATTTATAAATTATTAAGGGGAGAGATCTGTTTTCAGTGACCTATGAAATCAAATCCTTCATAAAACTCTTCTTTCAGATACTGCCTTTGTGACCTACTTCTAGTATTTGGTATTTTTTTCCTTTACAACTGCACACAGTTGTTCACCTGAAAAGGCCCAGAACAGCTGGTAGTCTCAACAAGCTTCTCTTCTGAGAACTGTTTGAATAAATCTAACAAGAAAGTAAATTATGTATGTTTTCAATTGCTAGTTAGAATTAGAGTGAATTAGAGTATTTACATAAAATTTGAATCCCATGACTCCAGTTGGTAAAAGGATAGTAATATTATATATTCCTTTATCACACTTGAAAGGAAAGGACTACCAAAATACATGGTCCGGCAGAAGTAAGGCCTGCTCGAGTGTGGTTGGAAGGGTGATAATAGGGATGTAATGATTTATAGTTTTACTTTGAACATGTCACCTAAAGTGTCATATGGTATGCTTCAGTGTCATATTGTTATGTTACAGCATCACTTGTTTATAATTTTGCAATAAAAGATTTTGTAATAAAAAAGGGCATTATTTGTGCTGTAATTTTATATTCAAGAATTCTTTCCAAAACAAGGTAGATAACAGTTAAGTCAGCTGTCATCATTGCAACATTATTCTTCCAGCTTTTTGTTGATTATTAAACATTTGAATTTAATGAATAAATCCTGCTTTGTTAATGATATTGTAACTTAGAATCAAATTTTACAGTATTCTTACTGTATGTATTCTTACTACATTCTTACATATGTAGGATCTACAGGCAGAATTCAAAGAGTCTACTGGTTAGGAAAACAGTACATCTTCGTTTCTAATAGCCTCTAACTGAAATGTAACAGTTCTGTCTGTTGTAGCGTAAGCAATAGACCAAAGTACCATCCACAGCACCTATTACCTGGTAAGCAACAGACATCACAGATATTGTCATATCATAATACCATTGTAGCTATCTCGAAACATCAACATGTTCACCATTACTTCAAAATTATTATAGTATTAAACCCACCACTAGATATGGTTATCTACTAAGTTCAAAAAGATATCTGTGGGGGGAGTGGTGGGGGGAAAATGGAGAGAACTGTACTTGAACACCAATAAAAAATGTTAAAAAATAAAATAAAATGACAAAGATGAATAAAATAGCAAAACAAGATATGGATATATATATATATCCATGTAAAACTATATTATGAATTTTCAAATACTTGGACAGTTTGTTACATGTGATTACATTCTTGGTAATCCTATGTATTTTATTTTTGAAGTGCTAAAACTGTAAGACTTTTGTCAGAAAATATTGTCGTAAATCTCCGTGACATTGGATTAGGCAATGGTTTCTAAGACATGACACCAAAACTGCAAATAAGTAGAGAAAAAATAGATATCTTGGACTTCATCAAAATTCTAAACTTCCATGATTCCAATGACACCATCAAGTAAGTGAGAAGACAACACATAATATGGGAGAAAACATTTGCAAATCTTATATCTGACAAGGGACCTATATCCACACTAAATAAAGAACTTGAACAAACCAATAACGAAAAACAACTCAATTAAAAAATGGACAAAACATATGAATATACATTTCTCTAAAGATATACAATTGGCTAATAAACACATGAAAAGGTGCTTATGGTCATTGGTCATTGGGAAAGTACAAATCAAAACCACAATGAGATATTACTTTACACACACTCGGATAGCTATATAATTTTTTAAAAGTCACCCTGACTGGTGTGACTCAGTTGGTTGGTTGAGAATCATCCTGGAAAGCTAAAGGTTAGTGGTTCGATTCCCGGTCAGGGCACATGCCTAGGTTGTGGGTTCTGACCCTGGTCGGGGTGTGTGCAAGACGCAAGCAGTCGATGTTTCTCTCTCACATCAATGTTGTCTCCCTCTCTTTCCCCCTCCTTTCCCCTTTCTCTGAAAAAAATTATTTTTAAGTCAAGCAAGTATTGGCCACAATGACAGAAATTGGAAGCCTCTGACATGGCTGGTGGTGGGAATGTAAAGTGATGCAGCTGCTTTGAAAGACAGTTTGGCAATTCCTCAAAAGGTTGAACATGAAATTACCATGTGACCAGCGATTGTACTCCTATCTATATGCCCAAGAGGAAAAAACATATGTCCACACAAAAAGGTGTACACACATGTTTATAGCAGCATTATTCATAATACCCAAAAGGTGGAAACAACCCAAATACACATCAACTGGTGAAGAGATAAACAAAATATAGTTTATCTATATACCAGAATATGACTCAGTAAAATGAGCCAGACACCAAAAGACAAATATTGTATTATTGTACTTACATGAGGTAACTACAGCAGTCAAATTCATAGAGACGGGTGATAAAGTTGTGGACATGGACAGTGATGATGGTTGTATACAATGTGAATGTACTTAATGCCACTAAAATGTACACTTAAAGGGGTTACATTGGTCAATTTTAAGTTACGGATATTTACCACAGTACAAAAAAAGGAATGGAGTATTAATACATGCTACAGCATAGATGAACCTTGAAAACCTTATGCAAAGTGAAAGAAGCCAGACACAAAAACTACACAGCATATCATCCCAAGTATACGAGGTCTGTCCAGAAGGTATCAGTCATGTGATATGAAAAATAGAGACATTTATTGAAGAAGATACAAAATACAAGAAACATTGTACAATGGCACCTCAGTCCCCTTCAAAGTAGGAACCTTGGGACCTCACACAGTTCTAGTCGCCATCAGCTGCCCTGTTGTATTTTCCTGAATCCCATTGATGGTCTGAAATCTCTTCCCTTTCAGAGGTGATTTAGTTTTTGGAGAAGCCAGAAGTCACAGGGCACCATACCTGGGCTGTAGTGGGGCTGAGTCACCTGGGTGATGTGATGTTTCACCAAAAAACTCTACATAAGACACAATGCATGAGCAGGTATGTCATCACGATGGAGGTGCCAATCACCAGCTGCTCATAGCTGCAGCCTTCTGAATCATCTGTACAATTTCTGTGAAGGAATGTTCAAGCTTCACACAAAATTTGATCAGATTCATTGTCCCACACATTCAGTCATTTTGAATGCGATGGCCACACAGTACACATGCTCACTCAGTGGCATCTATCACCCTCACTGAAGTCATCATTGTTCACACATGTGCATTCCAGTCCACTCTCCTTGGCTGCCAGGTTATATCCATGTCATGCAAACTGTTCTCATTATACTAACAATGATTGGACTTCCAGACAGGCCTCATTTGCTGTATCTAGAATAGATTCACTTGTAGTGATAGTGCGGGCAGAATCTAAACACTCTGGCACTGGAGCTGGGAGGTGAAATGGTGGTCTGTCTCTCCCTGAGTGACACCCTTGTGGGCACTGTGAGGGAGATAATAACCCCTGATATCTTTGCTTGCTTTCCAAGCATCGAACCTACAGCCTATAAGTGAGCTGGGGCAAAAGGAGCTCTTTAACTCTCCTTAACTACACCTGGCCAGGCTAGAGCTTGCCCCAGTGATCTGGGGTAGGGTAGGGGATGGGAGGGGTGTTGGCTTAAATGCCGAAGACTCTCATGGTTCTTTCTTACCAAGATGTAGCATGCTATTTCTGTTTCCTTTATGCCTTGAGGCAATTCAGAGACTTTAAATATTTGCGTGTGTGTTTTCAAACTAAAAATCCTCACCCATTAAATGATGGTTTTGCTGGAAAGAATGCCTGCCAACCTCTTCACACCACCATTCCAGATGTTCTCTTTTCATTTTCTAAAAATATATTTTATTGATTTTGCTATTACAGTTGTCCCATTTCCCCCTTCATTCCCCTCCACCTTGCACACCCCATTCCACCCACATTCCCCCCTTTAATTCATGTCCATGTCTCATAAGTTCTTTAGCTTCTATATTTCCCATACTATTCTTGCTCTCCCCCTGTCTATTTTCTACCTACCATCTATGCCACTTATTCTCTGTACCTTTTCCCCCTCTCTCCTCCTCCCACTCCCCTGTTGCTAACTCTCTATGTGATCTCCATTTCTGTGGTTCTGTTCCCGTTCTAGTTGTTTGCTTAGTTTGCTTTTGTTTTAGGTGTGGTTGTTAATAACTTCCTGTGAGTCTGCTGTCTTTTTACTGTTCATACTTTTTATCTTCTTTTTCTTAGCCAAGTCCCTTTAACATTTCATAGAATAAGGGCTTGGTGATGATGAACTCCTTGAATTTGACCTTATCTGAGAAGCACTTTATCTGACCTTCCATTCTAAATGAAAGCTTTGCTGGGTAGAGCAGTCTTGGATGTAGGTCTTTGGATTTCATGACTTGGAATACTTCCTTCCAGCTCCTTCTTGCCTGTAAGATCTCTTTTGAGAAATCAGCTGACAGTCTGATGGAAACTCCTTTGTAGGTGACTGTCCCCTTACACCTTGCTGCTTCTAGAATTCTCTCCTTCATTTTAATCTTGGCTAATGTAATGATGATGTGCCTTGGTGTGTTCCTCCTTGGGTCCAGCTTCTTTGGGACTCTCTGAGCTTCCGGGATTTCCTGGAAGTCTATTTCCTTTGCCAGATTGTCTTCATTTTTTATATCTCTCATTTTTTTCTTGTCTAATTACATCAGCCAGTATGTCCCAAATAATGTTAAATCAGAATATCGGACATTCAAGTTTTGTTCCATACTTTAAAGAAAATAGAGGTTTTAATTTTTAAAAAGATTTTATTATTTATTTTTAGACAGAGGGGAAGAGAAGGAGAGAGGGAGAGAAACATCAATGTGCAGTTGCTCACCCACCCCCGACTGGGGACCTGGCCTGCAACCCAGGCATGTGCCCTGACTGGGAGTCAAATGGGTGACCCCTCAGTTCGCAGCTCACGCTCAATCCACTGAGCTACGCCAGGCTAGGGCCAAGGTTTTGATTTTAATGACTGCAAGTCATTAAAGCCTGATTGCCTCAGTAAGTCCCAAGGGACAGCATTTTGAGCCCCCTGCCTTCAGGAACCTTACTCGGAGATCAGAGTCTCCGAATCATGTTATGTACCTTGCACACTGAGAAGAGCTCCTTATTTGTTGTACTTTGTTCACAAGCATAAGCGAACAGCCCCATTGGGATTGCTTGCTTCTGGTTTGACGTCCGATGACTCCTCCTGGCATGAACATTGGGTCCTCTGCTAAGCACATCTTCAAAGTAACCAAAGCCCGGGGCTGCCTATGCACAGCTTAAGAGAGCTGGTTTACAAATACAACGTCTCTCTTCTGCCTTATTCAGTCTATTTCTCTCCACTGTTTTTTTCCCGCTTGGCATACAACATGCTCAAGTTCTAAGTGGCCTGAAATAAGCTTCCCTTATAGCTGCCGCTCTTTTGAGGTACTCTCATCTCTGCCCCTCCTTTTTCATGATCCACATTGAAAGCGTTGCCTTTTCTTTACTGTCTCTGCTACCTCACCATCGCTTGTGACCTAGCCTCTTATTGAATTCATCCCTAATCCTCTCCTGTCTCTAAAGGGGACCTCCTAATAGTTTCATCTCTGTCTTTACTGCCTAGATCTTTTTGCTGCATTTGGTCCCATGGACCACACCTTCTACTTTCAAGTTATTTTGCTTCCCTTGGCTTCACTGATAGTGTGTTCCCTGTCCCCTTCTGCCTGTTCCTTCAGATTCCTTTGCTGGTGTCCTTCCCAACTTCACAGTACATGTGGCTTTTCCCATACTCTGCCCTGGCGCCTTCATCCTCCTGAAACCCTGAGGAAAGTACTATCTGTGTTTTGCAGTTAAATCTTTTTTTTTTTAGAGCTTCATTCATCTTATTGTTTTTATTTTTTAAAGATTTTATGTATTTATCTTTAGAGGGGAAGGGAAGGTGAGAAGAAGAGAAATATCAATGTATGGTTGCCTCTCATGAGTCCGCTGCTGGGAACTGGCCTGCAACCCAGGCATGTGCCCTGACTGGGAATCGAACCACGATCTTGTAGTTCGCAGGCCTGTGCTCAATCCACTGAGCTACACCAGCCAGGGCTAAATCTTAAAAATATAGCTTGGGATCTGTCATCTCTCCTGAACTCTCCCTTGTTTAAACATTTCTATCTCCATACTTTCTCCATAAAAGAGTCTTGCCACTTGCGAGATATTGTGCGAGGTACTCTATATAATTCTCCCATTTAATCCTCTCAGTAACGCTATAAAGCAGATATCATTACCCAAGATCTACAAATATAAACAATGTGACTCAAAGAAAAAACTCCTTATTAAGTCACACAATGTGAACAAGTTGATATTTAAACCCAAGTGTTTCTAATTTCTACTGCCATACTCTTTTTGAATATGCAATTTTATAAGTTGTGGTCAACATTTCTAAAAACAAATTCATGATTCCTCTCTACCCCCAAACCAAGTATTCCCTCCAGGTTTTATATTTCTGCCGATGCCATCGTTGCCCCATGCAGCCACACTGGGGATTTCAGAGTCATCTTCTATGTGACTCTAAGCAGTGGTCCTACCTGGCGCTGCTTCCTCATTTTCTCCCATCCACCATCCTCCTTTGTAGATCTTTGTTTACAATCCTAATCTAGGTACCTCAATTTGCTACTGAACTGGTATTCTCATCGACCTTGCATTTGTACTGTCCAATCCTTTTATCCATCTTCTTTGGAGGCAAGTTCCATCCATCTCTAGGCTCTGTTTCCCTATCTATAAATTAAAGGATTGGTTGGATTACAATAGAGGCTGTCAACTTTTTTTACCATCCAGGACCCCTTTTGTTTTTAACCCATGGAGTCCATGATTAGAAAAAGTTTTCTGCCCTGGCTGGTGTGGCCCAGTGGATTGATCACCAGCCTGCGAACCAAAGTGTTGCCAGTTCTATTCCCAGTCAAGGCACATGCCTGGGTTGCGGGCCGAGTTCCCAGTAGGGGACACACAAGAGGCAACCATACATTGATGTTTCCCTCTCTGTCTCACTCCCTTCCCCTCTCTCTAAAAATAAATGAATAAAATCTTAAAAAAAGAAAAAGTTTTCTAATGTTAAAATGTTTATCTCTTAAAATGATTAAATTGTTTCCCCATTTAAAAAAATTCATCAGACTTTCATAACTGCCAATCAATGCTCCCAATTGGTGTCGCAGTTTGACTCATTCCAGCCCCAAACAATTTATATTGACATTGTAGTTGATCCATATAACATTATGGCAAAATTCATGGTTCCCTTAAGTCTTTCTGAAATGTTAGGGATCCCTCCAGAATTTCCAGGGTGGTAGCCAGTGCCCCCCAGCAGATGACCACTGGATGGTCTGTAAGGAATCTTCTAGTCCTGTCAGTCTCTGCTTCCTCACATACAGCACTGACCATGTATCTCCCCTGTTAATTATTCTGTAAGGGCTCCCCATTGCCTCCTAAATTAACCATAAACTACTTAGCCTGGAATTCAAAGCCTGCCAGGCTCCAGCCCTAACATAACGTTTTTCTTTTTTTTTTAATTGTGAGCTGACAGCCGTGCTTGCATGAGCAACAAACTATTAAGCACAAGCATACACGCAGAGTTTACTGTTCTCAACACAAATAAAACTGACAACAAAGTTAATCGGACACATTTTTAATGATATATCTAATGGTTATTGTGTTGGGTGGTAATTAGTCATAAATGGTAGGCAGTTCGCATGAGTGATTGTAATTAGTATTACTTTTCCACACTCAGACCGATTTTTCCCATTTCCTTCCGTACTATTCGTTTTCAGCATCCTTAATCAGCATCCACGCTGATAATTTTCGCTGATACCATGTACCATTTAATCATCACCATCACATACATACACACACCCTTCCATACATTATGAAACAAAAGGTCCCGGCACTTCCTCCCCAGCAGCTGAGGTTTTCCTGTGCCCCCACCCCCACTGCCTCCTGCAGCCCCCTCCTGAGGTCCTCATGGTAGGGTCATGTGCTTTGTCTCCTTCCTCCTGCCCAGCCCCCCATTCCAAGCCCCCAGCCTTTTTCTACTCACCCCTGTACTTGGAGTGCTCTGAGCGGCTCACCGCTATTTCATACCAAAAAGGCATGAGGCTGGAGAAATTCAGTCCCTTCCAACTATATTGCTCCAGAGAGAAGGGGAGGGGCGGTGGTATGTTCCCTAGGCTGTGTTGGTGGGAAGGGGAAGGCGACTAAGGGAAGGGCCTTTCAGGGTTGTCAGGGCTGGGTAAGAAAGCATGATAGAAGGGCAGACACCCAGGGTTCAGAAAGGAGAAAGGTAGCTGGAATATGATCATGACTAGAACTGTATAATTCCAAACACAGGAATTGACATGAAGGCAAACATGTGCCAATATTGCAGTTATTTGAAAACACGCTGGTGATTTTGAAGCCACTACTCATATTTGCTGTATCACATGCAAAGCCTGCTGAACCAGAAGTCAAGACAGCAGGATAACAGTGCTGGGAATGTTTCTCTTACTGGGGGATGACGGGAAAGCCAATGGCCTTTACAGTTTTGCACCTGTAAAATGGGTTTTCATCCCAGTCGTGTTGCCATTTACCTAGGTGTCTAGCCTCAAAACCTTGGAGATGTCCTCAAAGCCTGTCATGCGCTCTTCATTTTGTTGGCCACCAAGCCACACTGTGTCTAGGAATCTTACACACACCGATTCCTAATTAGCTTGAATGAATTTTCCCTTCTCCCAGAAGTGGAATCATTGTGCCATAAGGCAGCTGTGTTTTTAGTTTTTTGAGGAACTTTCACCCTGTTTTGCCTACCGGCTGTACCAGTCTGCATTCCCGCCAACAGTATATGAAGGTTCCCTTTTCTCCACATCTTTGCCACACTTGTTGATTTGTTGATGATGGCGATCCTGACAGGTGTGAGGTGATATCTTATTGTGGTTTTAATTTACATCGCTCTGATGGCTAGTGATGCTGAGCATCCTTTCATGTGTCTATTGGCCATCTGCATGTCCTCGTTGAAGAAGTGCCTGTTCAGGTCCTTTGTCTATATTCTAAATTGGGATTGTTCGCTGTTGGCTACTTTGTGAAGAGAGTCAACCTCAGTGTGGCTGATGGTGAGGACTGAGCCAGACATCAATATATAAGAGGCTGTATGGGTGCCGACCAAAGTAGAATGTGCCCCAGAAGGGCCTGGTGTCTCTTGAGATCTCCCTTTGGATGTGCTATTTGTGGAGCTAATGGGGTCTTGCTCCCAAGGCACCATGCACTCTGCCGCAGCCTGCCAGCTGCTATTAGGCTCCGCCCCTGAAATTTACCGGAGGGAGGACCTCAGTAGGTCACCATGTCGGGATGAGTGGTGGCCACCAGACTGATACAGGTTCAAACTCAGTGCCAGAGCTGGCTCTGACCCCTCCACCTAATCAGGTCCCTACAGACTTTTGTCTTGGTGCTAGATCTCAGAAATTTGTCATGGTAAGGCCCACAGAGTTCCTCAGGCCCAAACAGTCCAAGACAGGGCTCTGCCTAGCAATGGTGATACTGGTCTGGTATTTGAGGAGAAATGGATGCTGTCCTAGAGTCACACAAGTTGGTCTGTTCCTGATTCTGGCCAGACCTCCCTGACAGCCTGAGCGAGGCAGGGCAGAACTGCTGAGATTTGGGAGGGCAGGGGAGCATGGTGATGGGTAGGCTTGTAGAAACTGTGAGGGTGAAATGGCCTCCATGCCAAAGTCACACAGCTCAGTCTCTGACATCCCCGGAGTCCACCCAGACCTCTACACCAGGGACCCAGGCAGCTGACTCCTCTGTGGGGCATTAGTTTTGCAGGGCAGAGCGTCAGGGAGTCTGGAGGGTGGACTATTGCACAGGAAGTTTTGCTGGGTCATATAGTAACTCTATTCTGAATTTTTTGAGGACACTCCATACTGTTTGCCACAGTGCTATACCAGTTTACATTCCCAACAGCAGTGAATAAATGTCTCTTTTCGCCCCCACAACCTCTGTAACACCTGTTATTACTTGTCTTGTTGATGAAAGCCATTCTAACAGGGGTGAGGTGGTAGCTCATTGTAGTTTTGATTTGCATTTCTCTAATAGTTAGTGATGTTGAGGATCTTTTCATGTCTGTTGGCTATTTTTATGTCTTCTTTTTTTAAAAAAATATTTTATGTATTTATCTTTAGAGGGGATGGGAAGGAGAGAGGAAGGAAACATCAATGTATGGTTGCTTCTGGTGCATCCCCTGCTGGGAACTGGCCCCTGCCGGAAACTGGCCTGCAACCCAAGCATGTGCCCTGACTGGGTATCGAACCGCGATCCTTTGGTTCTCAGGCCCGCACTCAATCCACTGAGCTACACCATCCAGGGCTATTTTTATGTCTTCTTGAGAGAAGTGCTGAAAACAGCATGGTATTGCCAAAAAAAAAAAAAAAAAAAAAACCAGACATATTGACCACTAAAAGAGAATTCAGAGCCCAGAAACAAACCTATGTGTATATAAATAATTATCAACAAAGGAGCCAAAACATACAATGGTGAAAAGAAAGTATCTCCAATAAATGGTGCTGAAACATTTGGAAATACACACACGAAAGAATAAAACTAGACTGCTATTTGTCACCATAAATTAAAATTAACTAAAAAGGGACAAAAGACCTAAATACAGGGTGGGACAAAAGTAGGTTTACAATTGTGAGTGCACAAAACAGTTCATTCTTGCACTGTTATTCATTAATTATTATATTACTTTACATATGAACTACTGTAAACCTATTCTTCTCCCACCCTGTATAAAACCTAAAACAATACATTACATAGAAACATAGGTAATAAAGATATGGACCTGGGTCTTAGAGAGGATTGTGTGAATTTGGCCTCAAAGGTAAGGGAAGTAAAAGCAAAAATAAGCGAATGGGACTATGTCAAACTACAGAGCTTTTGCAAAGCAGAAGAAATGGTCAACCCCAAAAAGCAGCCAATCAAATGGGAGAAGATATTTGCAGACGACAGCTCCGACACGGGGTTAATATCCAAAATATGTAAAGGAGTCATACAACTCAACGACAATGAATGGGCAGAGGACCTGAACAGACACGGGTACAGTTTTTATGATGCAGCATCTGTAATTGCATGGTACAGTCGCCACCCAAAGTCCAGTCTCCTTCTGTCACCATATATTTGACCCCCCTCTACCCTCTTCACCCTCCCCCTTGCCAAGTGAAATAAGTCAGACGGAAAGGGACAAGGACAATATGATGCCACATTCATGTGTGATTTTTGTGATTTGAGTCTACTCTCTTGTTTTCCTGGTCAATCTAGCTGAAGGCTAGTCAGTTTTGTTGATCTTTTCCAAGAACCAACTTTTGGTTTCATTACTCCTTGCCATTGTTTTTTATTCTCTACTTTAACCCTCTCTACCCTAGTCTTTATTATTTCCTTCCTTCTAGTAGAGCTTGGTATAGCTTGCTTCTTTTCTAGTTCCTGAAGGTGTTAATTTAGGGGTTTTTCTTCTTCTGTAAGTATTTACAGATCTAATTTTCCCTCTGAGCACTACTTCTCTTGCACCTCATATATATCAGTATGTTGTGTTTTTATTTTCACTCATCTCAAAGTATTTCCTAAATTCACTTGCAATTTCTTCTTCAATCCCATGGTTGTTTGGGACCATGTAGTTTCATTTTCACATTTCAAAATTAATTTTGTGTTTTCCTCCTGTCATTCATTTTTAGTTTCATCACACTTTTATTAGAGAACCTTTGTTATGATTAAAAATTTTAATTTATTGAAATTCGTTTTTTGTCTTAATATAGGATCTATCTTGGAGAACCTCATGTGCACTTGAGAAGAATTTGCATTCTATTATTACGTAGTACATGCTATATTTATTTGTTAAGTCTAATTAGTTTTACACTGTTGTTCAAGTCCCCTATTTTACTAAAGATTTTAAAATTTATTTACTTTTAGGGAGATGGAAAGAGAGGGAGAAAGAGAAGAGAAACACCAATGTGCTAAATACATCAATTGGTTGCCTCTCACACGTCCCCAGCTGCCTGGCAAACCAGGCATGTACCCTGAATGGGAATCGAACCAGTGACCTTCCAGTTCACAGGCTGGCACTCAATCCACTGAGCCACACCAGCTAGGGCCAAGTCCTCTATTTTTCACTCATTTTCTGTCTCCTTGTTCTATCCATTATTTGAAGTAGAATGTTTAAGTCTTCAACTAGGATTGTACAAATGTCTATTACTTCCTTCAGTTCTGTCATTTTTTCTTCATATATTTGGGGCTCTATTGTTGAGTTTATATCTGTTAATAATCATTATATCTTCTTGATTCGTTTGATCCATATATGATGTCATCCTTTGCCTCTTGTAACAATTTTTGTCTTAAAGTCTATTTTGTCTGATATTAGTTTAGCCACACCAGCTCTTTTGGTTTCTATTTTTATGGGATACCTTTTCCCTTCCTTTTATTTTCAACTTACTTTGTGGTTTTGAATTTAAAGTTACTCTTCTGTAGATGGATAGTTGGATCATGGTTATTTATCCAATCTTCTAATTAGATGCCTTCTAACTGGAGAATTTAAAGCTTTTTATCTAAAGAAATTACCAATAGGGAAGGACTTTAATTCTGCCATTGTATAAATTGTTTTCTATATGTTCTGTACTTTTTTCATTCCTTAATGTACCCATTACTTTCTTCTGCTACGATTGACTTTTTTTCTAGTGTTATCATTCTAATTCCTTTTGAGTCAATTGATTTACATTTTTCTTTAGTGGTCACCTTGGGGAATTACAGGCAGTATCTTAACTACAACAACTGAGTTTAAATTAAGACTGACTTCCTTTCAGCCCTGGCTGGTGTAGCTCAGTGGATTGAGTGCGAGCCTGCAAGCCACACGATCACGGTTCGATTCCCAGTCAGGGCACATGCCTGGGTTGCAGGCGAGTTCCCAGCAGGGGACTCATGAGGGGCAACCATACATTGATATTTAAAAAAAAAAGACTGACTTCCTTTTAACAGGATAATAACACTCTGCTCCTTTACAGCCCCTGCCACCCTTTATGTTATTGTCACAAATTACATTGATAGGCATAGGATGTCCATTAATGAAGATTTGTAATTGTCATTTCAAGCATTTGTCTTTTAAATCACATGGGGAAAAACGAGGACTTCAAACCAAAAATGCAATACTACTCTTTTTTTCATATATCTTTGCAGCTATCTTTATTTCTCTGTTTGGCTTTGAGTTATTATCTAGTGTTCTTTTATTTCGGCCTAGAAGACTCCCTTCAGCATTCCTTATAAGGCCAGTCTAGTTGTGACAAATTCTTTCAGCTTTTGTTGACCTGGGAGGGTCTTAGTTATTCTTTTATTTCTGAATGGTAGCTTGCTGGACATAGAAGTCTGGGCTTACACTTCCGTCTTTTCTTTTCACATTTTACATATGTGATATGATGTTTTCCGACCTCCATGGTTTATGTGGGAAGATTGGCTTTTAATGTTATTGGTTATCCTTAACGCATGCTGAGTTACTTCTCTCCTGCTGATTTCAGAATTTACCCTTTCTCTTTGCTTTGACAAATTGACCACACTGTGTCTTGGTTGGTGTGGATCTCTTTGAGTTTATACTAGCAGGGTTTTCTCCCACTTTCGCTTTCTCCTCTCCCTGAGACTCCCTTTAGCTGTATATTCATTAGTTCCAAGGTCTCCCACAGGTCTCTTAGCCTCTGTTAATTTTTCATTCTTTTTCCTCTCTTCAGATTGGATCATCAGAATTGACCTATCTTCAAGCTTGATGATTATTTTTTATGCCTGATCAAATTTGTTCTGGAACCCCCTCCCCACCCTACTAATTTTTTTATCTTAGTTATTATACTTTTCAGCTCCAGAATTTCTATTTCCTTCCTTTTAATAATTTCTATCTTCTTAGTGTTACTCGCTATTTGGTAAGACAGTGTTCTCCTAGTTTCCTTTAGTTCTTTTTCCAAGGCTTTCCTTTAGACCTCTGAGCATATTTAAGACAGCTGATTTAAAGCCTTTGTCTAGAAAGTCCAATATCGATCTTCCTTAAGGCGTAGTTTCTGATCATTTATTTTTTCTCCATCCATGCAACTGCTAACCTGTTCTTTAAAATTTTATAATTTGAAGAATACTATATAAATGGAACCACTTAGCACATAACCTTTAGGAAAAAGGATTTTACTTTGTATAAGTTTCTGGAGATTCATCGAGGTAATTTTATGTATCAATAGTTGCTTTTTTTACGGCTGAGTATTCTATAGCATGAAGGCACCAAAGATTGTTTAACAATTCACTCAACAAAGAACATCCGGGTCTTTTCCAAGATTTTGCTATAATGAATAAAGCTGTTATAAACTTTTGTGTACAGGTGTTTTTGTGGACATGACTTTGCATTTCTTTGGGGTGAATGCTGACAAGTACAATTGTGGGTCCCGTAATTTAGTTTTATAAGAAGTTGCCAAACTATTTTAAATAGGCTGTTAAGATTCCCACTAGCAATGTATGAGGCATATAGGTCCCTGTGATAACACAGTGATGTTGCATTATGGCTTTAATTAGTATTTCCCTATAGGCTGGTGATGTGGACCATTTATTCATGCGCTTCCTCGCCATCTGCATTTATTCTCCTCCATGAAATGTCTCTTTAGATCTCTTAACATTGTCTACTTGGCATTGTTTTTGTTTTCAGAGTTTTGTAACTACTTTATACAATCTAGACACAAGTACTTGATCAGATATGAGATTTGCAAATACTTTCTTCCTGTCAGTTCCTTGTCCTTCCTTTATCTTAACAGGATTTTAAAATCAAATTTTAAACAATTCTAATGAAGCCCAATTTATCATTTTCTTCTTTTGTACTGTGACTTTGATGTCAAATATAAATTCTGTACCAAGTCATGTCCCCAGAGATACTTTTCCTGTTTTTTTAAAAAATTGGTATAGTTTTGCCCTGGCTGGTGTGGCACGGTGGATTGAGCACAGGCCTGTGAACCAAAGGGTTACGGGTTCGATTCCCAGTCAGGGCACATGCCTGGGTTGTGGGCCAGGTCCCCACTAGGGGACACATGAGGGGCAGCCACACATTGATGTTTCTCTCCATCTGTTTCTCCCTCCCTTCCCTCTTTCTAAAATAAATAAAATCATTAAAAATGATATACTTTCATATCTTACATTTAAATGTTTGATTAACTTTGAGTTAATTTTTATACAATGTATGAGGTTTAGGTCAAAGCTTATTGATTGATTGATTGTTGATAAATATCTACCTGTCCCAGCACCATTTATTGGAAAGACAATCAATTCGACATTGAATTGGACATATTTGTGTTGGTCTCTTTCTGGAACCACTATTCTGTTCCATGGACCTTTATGTCTATCATCCTTCCAACCACGACACTGTCAGGACTGTGCTGGCTCTGTAATGGGCCTTAATATCAGCTAGGGAGTTTCCTCTTACTTTGCCTTTTCCAAGACTGTTTGTTATTCTGGAGCTTTTCTACATAGTTTTAGAGTAAGCATGCACATGTCTACAATAAAAAAATGGTGGAATTTCAGCCCTGGCTGGTGTAGCTCAGTGGACTGAACACAGGCCTGCAAACCAGAGGATCGTGGTTCGATTCCCAGTCAGGGCACATGCCTGGGTTGCAGGCCAGTTCCCAGCAGGGGATGCAAGGGAGGTAACCATACATTGATATTTTTCTCCCTCTCTCCTTCCCTTCCCCTCTAAAGATAAATAAATAAAATCTTTTAAAAATTGGTGGAATTTCATTAAAGCTATAGATTCTAATCTGAGATAATAAGCCTCTTTATTTTGTTGAGATTTCCAATCCATGTACATAGTATGTGTCTCTATTTGTTTAGGTATACATTGATAGCTTTCACGGATACTTCTTAATGTTCAGCATATAGATCCCATGCAAGTTTTTTTTAATGTATACACACAGAGGTGGGCAAAGGTATGTCATAGTTGTGAGTACAAAAAACACAGCTTATTCTTTTTTTTTTAAGATTATTTACTTATTTATCTTTAGAGGGGAAGGGAAGGAGAGAGGGAGAGAAATATCAATGTATGGTTGCCTCTCATGGGTCCCCTGCTGGGAAATGGCCTGCAACACAGGCAAGTGCCCTGACTGGGAATTGAACCACGATCCTCTGGCTCACAGGCCCACGCTCAATCCACTGAGCTACACCAGCCAGGGTGAAAATGAAAAATACAGTTTATTCTTGTATTGTTATTTATTCTTGTATTATATATGTCTTTCCATACAATCAACTGTAAACCTACTTTTGCCCATCCGTGCATATACTTCATTTTCTTTGGAATGATTTTAAATGGTACTGTTTCTAATTTCACTTTCCATGTGTTTATTATTAGCATTGAAAAATGTGATTAATTTTTTTGTGTATTGATCTTACCTTTCTTTCAACATTGCTAAACTCATTAGTCCTAGAATTTTTTCCGTGGATTACTTGCAATTTTCTATATATATAATCATGTTATCTGCAAATATTTTTACCTTTCCAATCTATATTTCTAATATCTTTTTGTTGATTTCATCATAGTTTGTATCAGGACAAGCTTGTTTTCTATAAATAATGAAAGTTTTAGCTTTATTTCCAATGTGGTATTTTTTATTTTGTGTTCTTGCCTTATTGAACTGGCTAGAACCTGCAATATAATGTAGCATAGAAGTGGTGGGAGCATAAGTCCTTATATTGTTTTCAAGCTTAGAGGTAAAGCTATTCAGTATTTTATTATTAAGTATGACGTTAGCTGTAGGTTTGCCACGGATGTTCGTTATCACACAGGAAAAGTTTCTGTCTCTTCCTCATTTTTCATAAGTACATGTTGGATTTCATTAAATTTTTTCTCTTCATTGATTGATATTACATGGGAGTGAGAAAAGCAGACATTCCTGCTTCGTTCGTAGCATGAGAAATCATTCAGATTTTCACCATTAAGTGTGATGAAGGTGTAGATTTTCAGAGATCCTCTTTATCCAGTTCTTTCTATCCCCTTTGTTGAGTGGTTTTATTTATTTGTTTGCTTATTCATTTTTATTGTTGTTCAATTGCAATTGTCCCCATTTCCCCCCCATTACTCTCCCATGTTGAGTGATTTTATTAGGAAGGTGTGTTGAATATTGTCAAGTGTGTTTCTGTATTTATTAAGATAATAATTTTTTCTTTATTTTATTTATAAGTGTATTACAGTGATTGGTTTTCATATGTTGACCCAATCTTGCATCCCCGGAGTAAGTTGTATTTTGTCATGATGTGTAATTATTTTATACATTGCTGAATTTGATTTGCTAATATTTTTAGAGGAACTTTTGCATGGAAAAACATTCTACATTCATTAGGTGGGAGCCTAAATATCTTTAACATGACAAAGTTGATCTGGAGATTAAATGCAATCCCTATCAAAATCATCACTGACTTCTTTGCAGAAATTGATATGCTGATCCTAAAATTAATATAGAAATTCATGGGACCTAGAGTAGCCAAAACAATCTTAAAATATATTTAGTCAGAAGACTCACGATTTCTAATTTCAATACTAACTACAAAACTACAATAATCAAAAGGGTATGGCACCCACATAAACAAAGCCATGTAGATGAATAAAGCTGGGAATCTAGAAATAAACCATGCATCCGTGGCCAATTGTCTTTTTTATAAGAGTGCCAAGACAATTCAGTGGGAAAGAACAGTCTTTTCAACAAATTGAGGTGGTACAACTGGATATCCATATGCAAAAAAAAAAGTTGGATACCCTCCTTACCCCATATACCAAAATTAACTCAGAATGCATCGTACACCTAAATGCAAAAGCTACATCTATAATACTCTTAGAAGAAAACAGGGGTAAATTTTAATGACTATGAATTAGATAATGCTTTCTTCTTTTAAAAATGAAGAAACTGAATCTCAGAGAGGTTACGTAACCTGCCTAGTTTTACACAACTTGTAAGACTCACGGCCAGAATTTGAAGCAGTGTTGTGTGGCCATAGTGCAGCCTGTCTACATGAAGTTATCTCATCACTGTAGAGGTTTAGATCAAGAATGGGGGGTGGGGACAAGGCAAAAAAATGGCCAAAACAGAAGAACAGATCGAAGTTCCAGAAATAATACAACTAAGCGACCAAGAGATAGCCAACCCATCAGATGCACACTTCAAAGCACTGGTGATCAAGATGCTCACAGAACTGGTTGAATTTGGCCGCAAATTAGATTTTAAAAAAGTGAAGGCTACATTAAGTGAAATGAAGGAAAATGCACAGGGAACCAATAGTGATGGGAAGATAACTGGGACTCAAATCAATGGAATGGACCAGAAGGAAGAAAGAAACATCCAACCAGAAAATAATGAAGAAATAAGAATTCAAAAAGAATGAGGAGAGGCTTAGGAACCTCCAGGACATCTTTAAATGCTCCAACATCTGAATTATAGGGGTACCAGAAAGGGAAGAGGAAGGGCAATGAGTGGGAAACTTATTTGAACAAATAATAAAGGAGAACTTCCCCAATCTGGCAAAGGAAATAGACTTCCAGGAAATCCAGGAAGCTCAGAGAGTCCCAAAGAGGTTGGACCCAAGAAGGAACATACCAAGGCACATCATCATTACATTAGCCAAGATTAAAATGAAGGAGATAATCCTAGAAGCAGCAAGAGATAAGGAGACAGTCACCTACAAAGGAGTGCCCATCAGACTGTCAGCAGATTCCTCAAAAGAGACCTTACAGGCAAGAAGGGGCTGGAAAGAAGTATTCCAAGTCATGAAATCCAAAGACCTACAGCCAAGATTGCTTTATCCAGCAAAGCTTTCATTTAGAATGGAAGGGCAGATAAAGTGATTCTCAGATAAGGTCAAGTTCAAGGAGTTCATCATCACCAAGCCCTTCTTTTGAGAAATGTTAAAGGGACTTACCTGTGAAAAAGAAAAAAAACATGTATAGTAAAATGACAGCAAACTCAGAGTTATTAACAACCACACCTAAAACAAAAACAAATTAAGCAAACAACTAGAACAGGAACAGAACCACAGAAATGGAGATCACATGGAGGGTTATCAACAGGGGAGTGGGAGGAGGAGAGGGGGAAAAGGTACAGAGAACGAGTAGCATAAATGGCAGGTAGAAAATAGACAGGGGGAGGGCAAGAATAGTATGGGAAATATAAAAGCTAAAGAACTGAAGACACATGGACACGAACTAAAGGGGGGAAATGTGGGTGGGAGGGGGTGTGCAGGGTGGAGGGGGATGAAGAGGGGGGAATGGGACAACTGTAATAGCATAATCAAAATATATTTTTAAAATAAAAAAAGAACACTATGCAGCTTCAAAACAATTAAGGAAGGTCTTTAAGAAAAAAAAGAATGGAGGGTGGATTTCCATAAGTAGTGTTAGATGATAGTCAACAACCTGAAAACAAAGATAAGGAGGGGCTCCAACCTGCCAGCAGGGAAGTCTTTGTTACTTTGAATCTCTGGGGAAACGACCACAGCAGAGCAACCAACCACTGCTGCTGTGCTCATGATGCAAACGCAAGCTCTGGTTCAGATAAACTGGGTAGAAACCTGCACTCTGCTACCTTTTCATTGTGTGACTTTTGGGAGGTTCATTAAGCTCCTCTGGGACTCAGTTTTATTATCCATAAAATGGAGGTGATGGAGATGATAAAGATAAAATAATGATAATAATATTAATAATATAACGCATGCCTTAGTAGAGCATCTGTGGGAACTAAATGAGCTGATGTATGTAAAACACTCACCAGAGTGCTTGGCAGATAGTAAGCATTCCATCACGTGTGTATATGTGTGTGTGTATGCACATGCGCATGTGAAGAGAGTGAGTGAGCGTGCATGTGCATATGTGCTTGTGTTTCTGTACTGTAGTTTGGGGCTCTCCTGAGGACTGGATTCATATACAGGACAAATTGTGATAGTAGACTCACTGTTGTATAACACCTCAGGGCTGAGAGGTATGGTAAGCCAATCAAAGCAGGGGTAGGAGAAAGAACATTTCAGGGGGTGAACAGGGTTGAATCCTAGAAAAGAAATGAGCAGAACAAATACTCCATTGGGGGAGCCTGGGAAATCTGAGTCTTAC
Organism: Sturnira hondurensis; assembly: GCF_014824575.4. Lineage (NCBI taxonomy): Eukaryota > Metazoa > Chordata > Mammalia > Chiroptera > Phyllostomidae > Sturnira > Sturnira hondurensis. The sequence goes on along the minus strand of NW_028080118.1, from coordinate 1,114,368 downwards.
AGACAAAGGTGAACTATTAGGAGACGAGTTTCCATTGGAGGCCGAGTCAAGCCCCAAAAAGCAGTCAGAAAGGGCGCGCTCCCATAAAGATCAAGAGCAACAGATAATATAATAGCAAACCATGAGTCAAAAATTTAAATCAACATCGGGAAAAGATGATATTATACGGGAATATGTCAACTAGGGGAAGAAAGCTAGGCAGGTAAGTGGAGGGTGAAAGGTTCTACATCATGCTCAAGGTAGCTGTGAATTAGGAACTGGGCTGCCGAGCAAGGGGAGGGGGGACTATTTAAGCCAAGGGTACGTCCTTGTAACTGCAGCTTGATAATGCTTCATGACCTTGCTTTGCTGACCTGTCCTTTATCTGCGTTTCTTTACCCAACACCACAGAAGGTTCTTATGCTCTAAAACCAGGGTTAGCAAACTATGGCCTATGGACCGACTAGAACCACCTCTTATTTTCTTTTTTTTAAAAATATTTATTTATTTATTTTTATAGAGAGGAGAAGAGAAGGAGAAAGAGAGGAAGAGAAAACATCAATGTGTGGTTGCCTCTCACATGGCCCCCACTGGGGACTTGGCCTGTAACCCAGTCATGTGCCTTGACTGGGAATTGAACTGGCGACTTTTGTTCGCAGCCCGCGCTCAGTCCACTGAGCTACACCAGCCAGGGTGGACCACCTCTTATTTTCATCAATATAGTTTCACTGGAACACAGCCACACCCATTTGTTTATGTATTATCTATGGCTGCTTTTGCATAACAAAAGCTTAGTTGAATCAGACATTGTATAGCCAAGAAAGCTACAAAAAATGTACTTTGTGGCCCTTTTCACAGAAAAATATGTACTATACTGGCCCTCATTTAAAACCACTGGCAGAATGTGATATTTCCCATGGTTTAGGACTAAGAAAGGGTACTTAAGGAATTACAGACAGAGTTGCATCTCTAAGACCATCAGCTAAAGAAGAGACCCTTTCTCTCCGTTAGATGAGGACAGAAAAGATCAAGAGCAGTATGTGTGTATGGGTGTATGTATAATCTCAAATAATGGTCAACTCAGAACCAAAGTAAAATATTTAGATTCTATTATAGGATTTTTGAGACCAGATATCACTAATTTTGACTTGCCCAATATTGAGATTAGGGGACTTCTGAACTACTGACCTCATTCAGAACAAGTGAAGATTTGTGATGTTGACCAGGGTGAACAGCTGCCTCTCTGAAAATACCAGGCTCTATGAGATTGCAGGGAGGAGTCCCCCCAAAAGTCAATGTTAAGTTGTAATTTCATACCATTCAATAATGTACCAATTTGGGAAAAATCAGTATGCCTCTGTTTTTCAGAAAGTATGAAGACCAAAATAGACGTGGTCACTGCCTATGATCAGAGAATTTGTATTCTTTGAATACACCTTGGCTGAGGGTAATGAGAGATAATGAGAAACCAGTGTGGAATTACAACGGATCTCAGGAAACCCATAAACCTTACTTGGAATGATTATTCACTGATTGCATTCTCCACCGGAAGGTTCATTCGCCATTCCACCCTAAGCATCTAGCCTAGTCCAGGGCAATAGCACAGGGCCAAAAAAATATTTAACAGAATGAATTATTGAATAAATATAGAACTCAGAGTTACCAATAAAGATTTTATATATTCTCAGTAAGTTAGGTTGGTAGATAATAGCCGAGCCAGAATAAAAAAGGGAAAACATTTTCGATATCGTTGAGCGATCGATCATCACATAGAATTCTCAGCACAGAAGTCTACCCAGAGCAATCAGCCATCAGACAAGAATGACTTCCAATTTATACACAAATTGTTTACATTTAAACATCACTTCTAAAACACATGAACAATTTATTCTTTTAAGGTTAAACTCATCCTGTACTCATCCATCCATACTTTCTCTCCAAAAGAAAGTGTCAAATGAGTAATCTGCTTAATCAACTGTCGCTCATAGCTAGATGGAGCAGAGGGAAGCCTCGTCCCAATCCCACCCAAACAATGGTGTGGCCCATATTAGAGGGGTCAGATGACTGAGGCTTGCATAACTTGAAAAGGGGGGAAACTGGGTTCTGGTGAGCAACTTAGGTGGCAACGGTGAAAAGAAGAGGCGCCAGAGGGTAGTACTCTCCAAGGAGACCCTGGTAGGATGGATTTGACATGGGGAGGCTGCAGGGCACAAAACCAGAATGACAGTTCCTACAATGAGATAAATGAAGACACCCACGCAGGAGAGAACAACAATGGCTCCTGCCCAGGGCAGCTGAGGCCTGCCCACTGGATCGGAGGAGTGCTTGACTAATTGCATCGCTGCCTGTCTCTATATAGCACCGCTTGTTTATTGAAGGTCCCCTTCTTTGTCCTGAACAAATTGACCCATTTGCTTCACTTCGTGCATTTAATTTTCAACTGTATGTTTGCAAAATACCCCATCGGTGTTCATCATGGTAAATTAATATTAGTGTTCCTGTAAGACAACCGTCAGTCCTCATTTTCGCTAACTCTTTCCCACCTCTCCCCCCGTCCCTTGACTAATAGATATCATTTCAACAGTTTGACTAACTGCCGTGCTATAGAAAAGGCAGTAATTTATACTGATGTAATGGCCGTGATAAAAATCATTTGTGTGCTGATTTTATAAATTAGGGTGGAAATGTGAGCGCCTCTGAAAAATGAAGTGCTACCACATGGATTCCACTGTTGCTAATGCTTCATACCTTTCTGCTTCATTAAACCAATTTCACGGGGAGATGAGTTAGAGGAAGAAGCTGTGCTACTTATGAGATGCAACAATGGTTTATTGAAAGAAATGGGGCTAAGATTAAATTAAGTGCTACTCAAGAAATATGGAAATACAAAAATATTCAGGCTTCCAGATGAGTAATTCAAAAATATGATAAGTAAGTTCTTTCATACTCCCAAAACTGGCTCATCATAAATTGCCCAGAACTGGATTCACAGCCTACTAATTCATATTGAAGAGTTTGTTGAAACTACCGATGTGAGTAGGAGAACCCATGAGTGAATTTATTCCATTTCCATTTTGAAATTATGTCAACTCGAAATTTCTTTTCGGTATGTTCTGATAGAGTTGGATCTTCAAAATGCTTCCTCAATGGTTTACTCATTCTGGAGAGGTAAACAACAATCTAAGAGGAGGGAGCAAGATGAAGGCATTCATCTTGCCATAGGCAAGCCATTCATTGGCAAATGGCAATTACCAAACCTCACTAGTTGTGTTCCCTGGTCTCCTAATTCCAGGTGAGCACATCACCCATGAATTTATGCTGGTCAGCATCTTGCTACTTTCTGGGATAATAATCCCTAAACTGGAGGTGCAGACACTGAAAAACAAAGCATTGGTTGGCATGCCCTTAACACCAGGTATCGAGAAACTGGGATGGAGCCATTTCCACAGTTCATCTAAAGTGCCTAATACCCTGGCTGGTGTAGCTCAGTGGATTGAGCTCGGACTGCGAACCACATGATCGCGGTTCGATTCCCAGTCAGGGCACATGCCTGGGTTGCAGGCCAGTTCCCGGCAGGGGACTCATGAGAAGCAACCATACATTGATATTTCTCTCCTTCTCTTCCTCTCTAAAAATAAATAAATAAAATATTAAAAAAAAATAAAGTGCCTAATATTTCCCCCGTTCCTGACGAGCTTGAAGTTTTCACTTTCTAGCAAGTAAACTCTATCTGTACCCTGAGTTGTGAAAGACATAAATACAAAGGGATTCATTCATAAAATAAAAGGGTTATGGATACTTCGAGGTTTTTTTTTTTTAATACGGAATTTCAAAGTGCAGCTGAGAAGCTGCCATTTTCCTCCCCTCTCACAATGAGATCCCTGTGTGTAAGTGACCCAAGTCCTGGGGTTGAGTCCAGCTCTCAGATTAGCACAGAAAACACGTACAGTCGCAACTTTAAGCCCACCCTCTCCCTCTGATGCTAAAAGGAACTCCAAAAGTGTGCCTCTAGGATGGGAGGAAAAGATTTCAAGAGTATGATCTTGACCATGTGCCAAGAGCAAGAGCCGTATCCCCATTGGAATTGGAGTCATTGATGCGGGGTTTCCTGCTACCATCCTGGGATTCAGGGTTCAACAGACTTGGTTCATACAGCTAACATAGTATGTTTACAGTCATAACAAACACTGTTCATCACACTACTATAGAGGGACGTATAGCAATTCCCTTCCAAGGCTTATCACTGCTACTTAGCTGACAGGCATGTTCTGTTATCTGGAAAGGAAAGCATGGTGCCCACACATCCCTCAGCCTGATGAGAGATGGCAAAGCTTGTGTCATGGCTGTGACCATTACAAAGGACATATATTTGGCTCACAATTAAATAAGCACCTTAAAGAAAATGAACTTTTAGAGAAAGTGTCAGCATTTGGATTGCACACTTCCAGAACAGGACCTGATTAAGAATCTCATCTTCAAATAACTGATAGTTTTACCCTCCGATTCTTGGCTCGTAAACTGAGAGCTCTGAAGTTTATTCTAGGTGCAAATTTCTGTTGTCTACCTCGCCTTCTTCATAGAAACTGAGACCAGGTTCCCCCCCCAAGCCTGTTAGGCTAAAAATATTTGAGATCAATAAAGACAGCTATTTGGGATGCACTACTTCAGGCAGAAAGCCAAATAGCATCCTAACTGGAAATAAAGGCAATAGGTACCTCTGAGAAAGCATAGAGGAACCATCAGAAGGAAGCCCTTTCCATTTGTGCAAGTAACAAAGCATAGCGATGCTGATTCTAAACAACGTCTTTACCTTTCAGTCCATTAGTCATAATAACTGCTTTCTTACCTTTGCAAACTGTCCTTTGGGATGCAGTCGTGCCCTAGAGGCAGGCCAAAGGGTGTTTCGTCTTGGGTTCGCATTCCAAAGTCTTAAGTAAGACCTGCAAGGCAGCCGCTGTGCCGTTGCAGCTCCACCTTCACGGGAAAGCAGCTCTGTTTATATCATTGTTTATAAGCCTGATGTTAACAGTTACAAAAAGTTGTTCCACGTCTATAACTCCTGAAAATTACATCAAAGATAATGGGGGAAAGAAAGGGAAGGGCTGTCAAGGAATATGTCTAAAGGACCCATGGACAAAGCCAAAGGGGGGCAGGATCGAGGGTGGGAGGTGGGGGTGGCTGGGGTTGGGGGGGTAGTGGGGGCAAATGGAGACTGTCCTTGAAAAACAATAAAAATAAATTTAAAAATTAAGGAAAAAAGTCCAAAGTGTTTTTGTAGGGACAAAACATGTTTGAATAAATGTTCAGAGTGACAAATCTTATTTACTGCTTAAAATTGATTTTTATTGTATTTTTCCATTACCGTTTATCCCCTTTATACCCTCTTCCACCCCCAACCCCGACCCCTGCAGTCACCACACTGTCGTCCATGCCCAAGAGTCTTTTCTTTTTTGCTTGATCCCTCCAGACCCTTAAACAAAGTTTTTAAATATATTTTCATTTCAAAATTACAGTTGATGTCCAATATTATATGTTTCAGGTGTACAACCCCATGATAAGACACATATAACTTACAAAGTGATCAACCCAGAAAGTCTAGCACCCATCTGACATCATACGTACTTATCATAATATTGTTGACTATATTCCCTGTGCTGTACTTGACATCCCCAGGAGTATTCTGTAACTACCAATTTGTACTTCTTCATCCTCTCACCTCTTCACCCATTTCCTGAGTACATCCCATGTGGCAACTGTCAAAATGCTCTCTGTATCTATGAGTTTGCTTCGGTTCTGCTTGTTCATATATTTTGTTTTTAGATTCCACATATACCGTATTTTTTAAAAAATAGTTTATTTATTTATTTTTAGAGAGAGGGGAAGGGAAGGAGAAAGAGTGGGAGAGAAACATCAATGTGTGGTTGCCTCTCATGCATCCCCTACTAGGGACTTGGACTACAACCCAGGCATGTGCCCTGGCTGGGAATCGAACCAGCGACCCTTTGTTTCACAGGCCCGTGCTCAATCCACTGAGCTACACCAGCCAGGACTTTCACATATACCGTATTTTGCCATGTATAATGCTCTCTTTTTTGCCCAAAATTTTGAGGGAAAAATAAGGATGTACATTATACATGGGTAATACTAATTCTGCATCTATGTAAATGTTTTTAATTCTTTTACTTATGCCTATGTGTTAAAAGTGTAATTCTAGAAAGCAATAACAGTATCTGGATGCAAAAGAATTCCTTGGAATACAATAATAGTTTTGTTTCTAAATATAAATAAATAAATAATAGAATTAAACAACTAAAACACAAGATTTTTTCCTGAAAGTTTGGGCCATAGACATGGTGCACAGTATACATGGGAGTACATTATACATGGCAAATACGGTAAGTGAAATTACCTGGCGTTTGTCTTTCTTTGTCTGACTTACTCAGCATAATGCCACCTAGGTCCATTCATGTTGTTTCAGATGGCAAGACTTCATTCTTTTTTTAAAAGATTTTATTTATTTATCTTTAGAGGGGAAGGGAAGAAGAGAAGGAGAGCAATATCAATGTATGGTTGCTTCTCGTGAGTCCCCTCCTGGGAACTGGCTTGCAACCCAGGCATGTGCCCTGACTGGGAATCGAACCGTGATCGTGTGGTTCACAGGCCTGCACTCAATCCACTGAGCTACACCAGCCAGGGCAAGACTTCATTCTTTCTTATGACTAAATCATGTTCCACTATATGAGGTCCGTCTGGAAAAAGTCGAGCCACTGTTAATATAATGAGAACAGTTTGCGTGACATTGATGTAACCTGGCAGCCAAGGAGAGTGAACTGGAATGCGCATGCGTGAACAATGACGACTCCACTGAACTAGTTAGTGGGATGGTAGACGCCATTGAGTGAGCATGTGTACTGTGTGGCCGTCACATTCAAAATGACTGAGCAAATAGAGCAATGAATCTGCATCACATTTTTGCATCATGAAGGAAGCTTGAACATTTCTCCGTGGAAACTATTCGGATGATTCAGAGGCCGCAGCCATGGGCAACCGGTGATTGGCGGCTGCATCACCACAACACACCTGGTCAGGCATCATATCTCACGCAGAAGTTTTTGGTGAAACATCAAATCACCCAGGTGACTCAGCCCCTCTACGGCCCAGATTTGGTGCCCTACAACTTCTGGCTTTTCCTAAAATAAAAACCACCTTTGAAAGGGAAGGGATTTCAGACAGTCAATGAGATTCAGAAAATACAATGGGACAGCTGAAGGCAACCGGGAGAACTGTGTGAGGTCCCAAAGTGCCTACTTTGAAGGGAGAGGACTGAGGTGTCATTGTCCTGTGTACAATGTTTCATGTATCTTCTTCGATAAATGTCTCTGTTTCATATTATATGGCTGCACATCCTCTGGACAGACCTTGTATATATGTATTTCTTCTTTATCCACTCACCTGTTGATGGACACTTAGGTTGTTTCCATATCTTGGCTATGGTACATAATCCCTTCAGCGAACATTTGGATGCACATGTCTCTTCAATTTAGCGTTTTTGGTTTCTTCAGAAGGAATTGCTGGGTCCTTCTTTGTTTTAAAGTCTATTTTGTCTGGTACAAGTACTGCAACACTGGCTTTGTTGTTTGTTTTCATTTTCAGGACACATCTTTCTATACCCTTTAAGTCTGTATGTCTTTCAATCTGAAGTGAGTCTCTTGAAGAAAGCGTATGTAAGGGTATTTTTTTTTTATTATCCATTCAGCTACCAAACGTCTTTTGATGGAAGCAATTAATCCATTTGCAAGTTGCTGATTTGATCCTCTTCTTTCCCACTCTACTGTTGATTCCCTGTAATGTATTCATTATTTCAGTTAGTGTAGCCTTCATTTCTAACTGGTTCTTTTTTGCTTCCTACCTACATGTTTCCTTATTTATTTTCCTATTTCTTTTTTTATTGCTTATTCTATTACAGTTGTCCCATTTTTCCCTGTTACCCCCTCCACTCAGTCCACCCCTCATCCTTCAGTCAATCCCCCCTCCACTGTCCATGCCCATGGGTCATTCATACTTGTTCTTTGACTAATTTCTTCCACCATTCTCCCCTCCCCCTCCCTCTTACAGCTGTCAGTCTATTTCCTGTTTCCATGTCTCTGGTTCTATTTTTCTTGTTAGTTTATTTTGTTCATTAGATTTCAGTTATAAGTAAGATTATATGGCCTTTGTCTTTCACCAACTGGCTTACTGCATTTATAATAGTCTCCAGTTCCGAAACCCATGCTGTCGCAAACAGGTAGGAATTCCTTATTTGTTCATGCTGGGTAGTATTCCATTGTGTAAATGTACAACCGTATTTTTAATCCACTCATCTTCTGATGGGCATCTGGGCTGTTTCTAATACTTGGCTATCATAAATTGTGCTGCTGTGAACACTGGGGTGCATAGGTTCTATTAAATTGGTTTGTCATGATCCTCAGGATATATTCCCAGCAGTGGAATCACTGGGTCATAAGGCTGCTTCATTTTAAATTTTTTGAGGAAACTCCATACTGTTTTCCACAGGGGCTGCACCAGTCCGCAGTCCCCCCAGCAGTGCACTAGGACTCCCTTTTCTCCACATCCTCACCAGCACTTGTTGTTTGTTGATTTATTTATTTTTTTTAATTTTTAAAGATTTTATTTGTCTATCTTTATAGAGGAAGGGAAGGAGAGAAATATCAATGTATGGTTGCCTCTCGTGAGTTCCCTGCTGGGAACTGGCCTGCAACCCAGGCATGTGCCCTGACTGGGAATCGAACTGCGATCGTGTGGTTCGCAGGCCCGAGCTCAATCCACTGAGGCACACCAGCCAGGTGTTTGTTGATTTATTAATGATGGCCATTCTGACTGGCATGAGGTGATATCTCATTGTAGTTTTAATTTTCATTGAAGGGATCACAATAGCTGATATCAAATTATATTACGAGGCCACTATAATCAAAACAGTCTGGTACTGGCATAAGAACAGACACATAGATCAATGGAACAGAATAGTAGCCCAGAAATAAACCCATGTCTCTATGGTCAATTAATATTTGACAAAGGGGGGAGGAGCATAAAATGGAGTAAAAACAGTCTCTTCAATAAATGGTGTTGGGAAAACTGGACTGGTACATGCCAAAAAAAAGACAAAGCTAGACCACCAACTTACACCATATACAAAAATAAAGTCAAAATGCATAAAAGACTTAAATCTAAGTTATAATACCATAAAAGTCCTATCAGAAGATATAGTCGGGAAATTTTCAGATATCCCACGTAGCAATATTTTGTCAATATATCTCCTAGGGCAAGGGAAATAAAGGAAAAAATAAACAAATGGGAGTACATCAAACTAAAAAGCTTCTGCATGGCTAAAGACACCATCATCAAAATGAAAAGGGAACTAACTCACTGTGTGGGAGAACATATTTGCCAATGATACATTGGACAAGGGTTTGATCTCCTAAATATACAAAGAACTCATATGACTCAATGCCAGGAAGGCAAACAATCCAATTAAAAAATGGGCAAAGGAGCAGAATAGACACTTTTGCAGGGGGGGACATACAGATTACTCACAGACACATGAAAAAGTACTCGACATCACTAGCCATCTATCTACATTTATGTTTTCTACCCCTTTGTTGAAATTCTAAGTTCCTCTAACTTCCTCTAAGTTCACTGAGCATCATTATAATCAGTGTTCTAAACTCTGATTCTGGTAGATTGCTTGTCTCCACGTTGTTTAGTTCTTTTCCTGGAGTTTTGTTCTGTTCTTTGATTCAGGATATATTTTTGTCTTATATTAGCTGGCTCTCTGCGTTTGTTTCAATGCATTAGGTAGAGCTGCTATGTCTACTGGCCTTCGTAGAGTGGCCTTATGTAGTAGGTGTTTTTGAGGATTACAGTGGCGCAGCCTCCCCAGTCACTAGAGCCGGGCACTCCAAATGCACCCCTCCATTGTGGGTTCTGTACACCCTCCTGTTGTAGGTGAGACTTGATTGCTGTTGGCACCTCAATGGGAGGGGTTTACCCAGAGGCTTGTCAGCTTTGACGACAACTGTGGAGGATCTGCCTTAGGGGCAGACCCCATGGAGCAGAACTCACTTCAGTGGGGCTCTGGTGCCCCACTGAGTTCACCCCTTGAGTGTGTCACTTGTGGAGGTTGTTGAATGGCATTCTGGCACGATCTTAAGTGCTCCACCAGGTAGGTGCGCTGGCTCTAGGATCTCCTGGGAGGTTCTGGCCAAGGGCAGCCATCACCTGTGCCCTGCCCGGGGCCACCTACATGGCGCCTGGGGCAACAATGTAATCTGTGGATGATGGCTACTTGTGCTGGATTTAGAGGTTCCTGGGGGGAAGCAAAATAGTGAACCAAGGCAGGCTACTGCTAGTTCCTGGCCGAGGGCCACTTAGCAAGCGGTAAAGGATACAAAAAAGTCAGATGCTGACTGTATGATTTTAGGAAAGTCCACAGCATGAGCTAAGATAGGCCATTTGCATGAAAAAGCCACTGGAATTCTGGACTGAGGGGGCTCAGGTGGGGCTGGGACCCCCTGGCTCCTCAGGTAATCGGAACCTCTGCAGCCAAGATATCCTTCCAGATTTTTTTTATCCTCACCCGAGGACATCTGTTCATTGCTTACAGAGTGGAAGAGAGAGAAACATCGATGCAAGAGAGAAGCATCAATTGGCTGCTTCCTCATTGCACCCAGATAGGGGATCAACTGTGCCTAGACCAGGGATCGAACCTGCAACCTAAGCACACGCCCTGACCCGGAATCAAACCCGCAACCTTTCTGTTACAGGGTGACACTCTAACCAACTGAGCCACACCAGACACGCCATCCCTCCTGATTTTTAATGGCCACACATCCGGGGTGGGGCTGGTCCTTCTGCATGTCCACCCCTCCTGCCAGTATGAATGTGGCTTTTTTCCTGTCATTTTCTAGGAAATAATTTTTCCAATTCCAGAATCCAGATTCTAAGCCCACCAAAACTAAATCACAGTCTTTATGGGGGGGTGGGAAATGGGTCCTGGTATTCTTGAAGCTGCTCAGGAGATACTGATACACAGATAAACTCGGGAACCACCATTCAAGTGCCAATACTGCCACCGAGAGCACCTCGTGAAAGACAAGTTTTTATTGAAAAAATGAGGTTGGGAGGCCAAGCAGAAAGGCGCAAGTAACCTTTTTGGCTTAAAAGAAAGCATAAACTCTTAAGCAGTTGTCAGAATAGCTGTATAGATGTATAGAAAACTGAATGAAAATGAAAACTACCTATCAGACTGGTACAACCACTATGGAAAACAGTATGGAATTTTCTAAGAAAACTAAAAATGAACGTACCTTTTGACCCAGCAATTCCACTCTTGGGAGTATATCCTAAGAACCCTGAAACACCAATCCAAAAGAACCTATGCACCCCGATGTTCATAGCAGCACAATTTACGATAGCCAAGAGTTGGAAGCAGCCTAGATGCCCATCGGTAAATGACTGGATCAAAAAACTATGGTACATTTACACAATGGAATTCTATGCTGCAGAAAGGAAGAAGGAACTACTACCCTTTGCAACATCATGGATGGAACTGGAAAGCATTATGCTGAGCGAAATAAGCCAGGCGGTGAAAGACAAATATCATATGATCTCACCATTAACAGGAATCTAAACAAACCAAACAAGCAAGCAAAATACAACCAATGACACTCAAATATGGAACGGGCTGTCAGGGCCCACAGGGTAGAGGGGAGAGAATCATAGGGGAAAAGGGAATGGACTCACATGAACAAGTATAAAAGACACATGGACAATAACTAAGGGTGGGGGGTGGAAAGGGGAGGGAGGCGGGGAGCATGGGGTGGGGGGCGGGCAGGGTTGGGATTATAAGACAGAAACCTGTACTTGAACAAGAATTAAATAAAAATTATATTTAAAAAAAAAAAAAAAAAAAAAAAAAAAAAAAAAAAAAAAAAAAAAAAAAAAAAAAAAAAAAAACTACCTATCAAAATATATGGCATTCAGCTATTATGGCATGGGAAGACAAATTTATAGCCCTAACATGTTAATATTAGAAAACATAGGTCTTAAATGAATAAATTCCTACTTCAAGAAATTATAAAAAGAAGAATAAGCCCTGGCTGGCATAGCTCAGTGGGTTGAGCGCGGGCCTGCGAACCAGACAATCGCGGTTCAATTCCCAGTCAGGGCACATGCTTGGGTTGCAGGCTGGTTCCTTGCAGGCTAACTACCAGCAGGGGACACACGAAAGGCAACCATACATTGATGTTTCTCTCCCTCTCTCCTTCCCTCTAAAGATAAATAAATAAATAAAAATAAAATCTTTAAAAAAGGATTTAAAAAAAAAAGAAGAATAAAATAAACCCAAAACAAGCAGAAAGGAAAAAAAAGAAATGGTACAGGTGTTAGCAGAATTCAATAAAACTGAAAACAGAAAAACAGTAGAGAAAAGCAATGAAACAAAGGATTGGTTCTTTGAAAAATAAAATAGTGACAGACTGACAAAGATAAAAAAGAGAAGATACAGCCCTGGCCAGGTGACTCAGTTAGTGGGAATGATATCTCATACACCAGAAGGTTTGTGGGTCTGATTCCCGGTCAGGGCACATTCCTAGGTTGTGGGTTCAATCCCAGGTTAGGTTGCATATGGGAGGAAAGGAATGAATGTTTCTCCCTCACATCTCTCTGTCTCCTCTCCCTTCTTTTCTGCCTGAATTCAATGAAAAACATATTATCGAGTGCGGATTTAAAAAGAGAGAGAGAGAGAGAGAGAAGATACAAATAGACAACATCAGAAGAACATGGTGATATCACTACAGAGCACGTATCCATAAAAGGAAAAATAAGAGAACACTACAAACAAATTTAGGCTCATGAATTTGACAAGTTTGAAAAAAAGGGCAACAATTCCCTGAAAACCACAAACTACCCAAACTCAACTATGTTGAAATGGGCACCCTGAATGGCCCTATGCCCATGAAAGAAATTGCATTTGTAGTGAAAAACTTCCCCCCTAAAAGAAAAGATCCACGTTTGGATGGTACCGCTGGAGAATTCCACAAAACATTTAAAGAAATAACACTAATCTGACACAAGTTCTTTCAGAAAATAGAAGAGGAAGCTCTTCCCAACTCATTTTCTGAGACAAGTATTACACTTCAATATCAAAACCGGACAGAGCACAAGGAAGGAAGGAAGGAAGGAAAAGAAAACTGTAGACCAATACCTATTAAGAATGTTGACTCAAAAATCCTCAAACAATATTAGTAAACTCAGATACAATAATGTAAAAAATATTCAAACAATGATCACATGGGATTTATTTAACTAAGGCTGATTCAGTATTCAAAAATCAATTAATAAAAAAGTTGGTTGATACAATCCATATATCGGCAGGCTAAAGAAGAAATCATATGATCATGTTCATTGATTCAGGAAAAAACATTTGACAAAATTAATAATCATTCATAATTTTATTTTATTTTTATCTATGTTATTTTATTTCATTTCTGTAACTGTGTTATTATTTTCAGTACATAGCTGAAGAAATGCTGGCTCCATTAGCCAGACTGCTGCCTAGTTCCATTCATATGGCTAATAAGTAATAAATACACAATTCGAGTCTAGGGCTTCTGATTACAGACTCAGGTTGTACGACAAGATAGCCCAGGACGGGCGGGGGGGGGGGGAGGCGGGGAGCGCCATACTCTGCCACGATCACCCACTGAATAGCAGAAGCTGGAGATCAAGAGGCAAGAGAGTAAAAATATGCTCAACCACTTAGAAAGTCACTAATAAATCAGAATTCAACCAAACATACGGACTGCTAAGCTTCCTCTCATACAACTTATACCTAAGGTCACTCCCTCTGAGGTATACAATAAAGCCTTAGGAAGAAGAGCAAAACATTCACTAGTGACCACTTTCGCCCTGCTTCCCATAGAGCAGCCTCCAGCCCCACCCCAGTGTACATACAGATTCTCTGTCACTCTGTAAAAGGAATAAAATGAAATAAAATAAGTCACCACTCCTTATATATTAGCATCAGTTGTAATGTACCTTTGGCTGGGTGTTAGAAGAGCAATTTGTTGTGAGACTGGCTAAATCAGTTTACAAAAAGGAAAGGAGCGGAGACATAAAAAAACGTTCGTAATTAAAAAAAAAAAAACAACCTCTGAGCAAATTAAGAATAAAGGGGAACCACTTCAACTTGATAAAGAGCTTCTACAAAGACCTACAGCCAACACCATTCATAACGGTGAAAGGCTGAATGCTTTTCTCCTAAAATCCCAAACAAAGCAATGATGACGGCTTTCCTACTCTTATTCAACACAGTACTAGAAATTCTTGCCTTGCAATAGGCAGGAACCAGAAACAAAAGGCACATAGGCTGGAAAAGAAAAATAAAACCGTCCCTCTTTGCAGATGCCGGGACTGCATATGCAGAAAATCCCAAGGCATGGACACAAAAACGCCTAGAACTTATAAATTCATTCACCAAGGCCATAGAACACAAGAGAGATACATAAATATCAATTGCATTCTTTATGCTGGCAATGGACATCTGGAAACCAAAAGGAAAAACAATATAATTTACAGTAGCTTTGAGGAAAATGAACTAGGTACAAGTCAAACAAAACATATACAGGACTTGTATGCTTAGGACAAAATGTTGATGAAAGAAGGGAACGAGACCTAAACAAATGGAGTGGCGTGCTGTGATTATGGATTGGAAGACCAGTATAGTAAAGATGCCAATTCTCCCCTAAGTGGTCTGTATAGGTTTAATGCAACTGTTATCGAAACGCCAGGAAGGATTTTGGTAGAAAAGACAAGCATATTCTAAAATGTATATGGAAAGTTATAGGCCCTGGAGTAGCTAAAACAATTTTGAATGAAAAGAAGAAAAAATGGAAGGAATCATTCCACTCGACACTAAGGCTTATCTTATGCCTATGATAATCAAGACAGTGTGGTATTGACTAAGCGACAGACACACAGATCAATGGAACAGAGTAGGGGACTCGGGAATCGATTCATACCAGTGTGTCCAGCTGATGTTTCACAAAGGTGAAAAAGCAGTTCAACAGAGGTAATATATAGTCTTTTCAACAAGTGATACTGGAGCAATGGGACGTCCATAGGGAAGACAATCACCTAATACAAAAAGGAACTCAAGCCCTGGCTGGTGCAGCTCAGTGGATTGAGTGCCAGCCTATGAACCAAAGGGTCGTGGGTTCGATTCCCAGTCAGGGCACATGCCTGGGTTGTGGGCTGGGTCCCTCTTAGAGGGTGCTCGAGAGGCAACCACACACTGATGTTTCTCTCCCTCTCTTTCTCCCTCCCTTCCCCTCTCTGGAAATAAATAAATAAAACCTTTTAAAAAAATGAACTCAAAATGAGTCACAGACGTAAAAGTAAAATATATGACTTTTAGGGAAAACATACAGAGGAATATCTTCGGGCCCAGGGGTATTGGTACTAGATACCAGAAGCACAAATCATAAAAGAAAAAAAGGAAAAAAATGAACCTCAGCAAAATTAAAATACTCGGAAAATGCTATGAGCTCTGCTAGATTAAAACATCACCCTTTTATTTAAAACAATAAAGAAAATGTTCACGTGGTCAGGTGTATTATTTATAGGCAGCCAATAGAGGCTTCGCAGCTTAGTTTCTGTAGAGCGGTGTGTCCACTGGCTAACTTTTCCTTGGCAGTTAAGTACCCAGGATATGTGCTATTGTAGTGCCTAAGTCACTTCCAGGGCATGTATTTCCTGTGGCTATGACTTTTCTAAAGGGTAAATCAGCTGGAAACAACGTATAATGAACATGCATATAGAATGACAGGCTTTGGAAAAGAAACACATTTGGGTAAAAGTTATCTAAAGGACTTTATAGCAGCCTCTCTTTTGGCAACTCTGACCATAGACTCGGTTGCAATTTCAAAGACATGGATAAGAAAGTCCCTGGGTCTTTAAAGCCCACTGATAGGGAGAAAGAAGTGGCTTTGATTTCAACTGTACTTTAAATCTCCCACTGCACTCAAGGAGGGGACCAATACTCAGTGGTAGAATTTGAAACCCAAGGCGGGTCCCTTTAGGACTGACAAAGTTGATTACAGTGAACATTCTTGGCAAAAACTCAGAAAGTTTTGAGTTTCTAGATCCTGAATGGGAAATTCTCTTCAGAGCCCTTCAGCTTTTCAGACCGCTGCTGGGAGGGGTGCTGTTGGGGGGACGCTAGGAGGAGAGGGGTTAGTGCCTGGCCTCTGGAGTGGATGTTAACTAACATTTATTAATCCTCCTTTAACAGGTGTAGTCACTAACTTTCCTTTCCTTTTAAATTTTATTTATTTATCAGAGAGGGAGAGAAACATCAATGTGTGGTTGCCTCTCACATGTGCCCCCACTGGGGACCTGGCCCACAACCCAGGCATGTGCCCTGACTGGGAATTGAACCAGCGACCCTTCGGTTCGAAGCCCGTATTCAACCTACTGAGCTACACCAGCCAGGGTGTTACTAACTTTCTTATGCAATAATCCTCACGACAGTCTTGGAAAGAGTAAATGCAGGAGGATAATTTAACACTTAGGGAACTCACATCTATTAAATCCTTACTGCACTACCAGGCACGCTACTGTGCATTTTATTCCTTAGAATAACACTATAAAAGACATACTATTATCATACCCATTTTACCGATGAAGCAACAGAGGCTTAGAGAGGTGAAGCGACTTGTCTCCTCTGTCAGTCCTACAACGCACAGCCTCAGGTTCCTAGTCTCAATCTCTCTCTCTCTCTCTCTCTCTCTCTCTCTCTCTCCAGTCTCCCTCCCTTGCCCTCTCTCTTTCCCTCCCTACCTCTGCTGCATCCTGGAACCCAAATATCCCTCAATACTAATATTCCCTTGACTCAACATCGGACAGTTAAAAAGATGGCTGAGCAGTCATCAGGCATCCACCAAGGGCAGGCAGCTGGAGCTAGTGGTGGTCCCAGGAAGCCCAGCAACAGGGCTTGCTATAGCTCTAAAGCAGGGAAGACAGCGTGGACATTGGCACGGTGTCAAAGGCTGAGAGAAGGGAGGACAGAACCAGAGCACCAGAGGCCCAACTAGCATTTTTGTGCAGCGCCCAGGGCAAGCAGCATGACACTGGCCTTCTCTTCAATGGAGGCTGCTCTTGGCAGGGGGAGGGGCCACCCTGCACACAAAAGGTCCCCTGGCTGGTAAGCTCCCAGCCCTTGACCTCAGGCCTCTCTCTCCATCCATCTCTGGGACTGCCAAGGGGGCTGGCCTGGGGCCAGGGCGAGGCTTCCAACAGAGACCAGAGAGGTGGTGGGAGAAAAATGTGGTGCCCTCTAAGTTTCTGTGCCCCAGTGACCCCATCCCAGCCAGGGCTGCGGAAAGAACAGAACAGAATGTGGAACTGGGAAGGGAGGTGAGGGAAGTCAGAGGGGGACTGACTGGAACAATAGAGAGAGGTCAGGGGGCCATCAGTCACAGCAATGGGGTTGAACAAGTCCACCAAAAGATGGAAAGTTTTGGTAACTGGAAGGCATTTTAGAGTTCAAGATCTATGAGGTGAAGCAGGCAATTGCAAGGGATAGTAGTGGTGGATGAAATAGGAGGCCCAAATCATGGGTTTAAAGAGGTCAGTGAAATGAAAGGGCTATTATTTCATCCCACAAGCTTTTATTGAGAACCGACTGCGTGCCAGGCCCTGGATCAGGCACCTGGGAAACAGTGGTGAACAACACACAGTTCTCGCCCACTTCGAATGTGGGAGGCTAACGGGGAAATGGGTGAAAGGCAAGTAGGCAAATAAAATGATGTGGATGTCCTCTAGGGTGTATCTGGTTGCGTAACACATGGCTTTTGTGCTTAGGGAACTTTCAGTTTACCGAGATCTACTCTACTTCCAAGGAGAAAGGTGAACTCAGTGTGAGGACCCAAGGACACACAAGTATGTTCAGAACAGGAAAGAAAACATGATTCATCCTGATTGCCAAGTGAGAGGCCGGAAAAGGAAAATCGATGGGGGTTTCATGAAAGCATGCCATGTGATGATGAACAGGGTTTTAAAAGATGCAAGTGGAATGGGGAGAGAGTTTGAGGCTGGAGGAATGATGTGAGTACCCAGGGAGGCAGGAAAGCACAAGATAATATTTGGGGAAGGGGGAGTAACTGGCTGTGTTTAGAGGTGAAACTACTACCAGCGTTAGCAATAGTGCGAAGGTGTGTTGCGGAACTGAGAGAGCGTTCAGTGCGGATGGCAGCTAGAAACGTCACTGCTGAGGCTGTTTGGGATCGTGTGATAGAGTCTTGACTTTCTGTGTTTGGAGTCCACTCAGGATCCTCTAAGCAACGAAGGTACAAATGGGATTTTTTTTTTTAAAGGGGAAAAAAAAGGCACACCGTACTTTCCAGCTTAATATTTCATCCTATGGCCTTTGGGGTTCCAATGGAAGGCACCTTCCTTATTTAAATATAGGAGAAAATACAAAGAGATAAAGAGAAGCAAGGAGAGTTAAAATCAGCAACACATTGCAACCATCCTCCCTCTTCCTGACAGACTGTCCTTAGGCAAAGAGCAGGTGGGTTCAGAAGCGGTTTCAGCTGGGCTGGAAAAGAAGTATAAGAATGTTTTAAATACTACAAGATAAAGAAAACCCAATCTGTATCTGATTTTCTTTATCTTTTAATATACACACACAATGGAATGGCATTCAGCCATAATAGAAGGAAACCTTGCCATTGGCAACAACGTGATGGACCTTGAGGCCATTATGCTAAGTAAGACAAACCAGACAAAGACAAATACCATTTGACCTCATTTAAATATAGAGTCTAAAGAAAACCAGGTAAACCCACAGAAACAGAGGTTAGTGCTTGCTAGGGGATGGGGAGGGGATGGGAAATGGGTGAAGGTGGTCAAAGGGTACAAATTTCCAATTATGAGTAAGTTCTAGGGATCTAATATACAGCATGGTGATTATAGTTAACAATACTGTATTGTATATTGAAAGTTGCTAAGAGAGTAACTCATATTGAATCATGATGTTGTACTTCTGAAACTAATGTTATATGTCAATTATATCTCAATAAAAAGATTAAGAATAAAAAGCCAGGTGGCAAAAGACAAATAACATATGATCGCACCTTTACCAGGAAGCTAAACAACAAAACAAACAAGCAAGCAAAATATAACCAAAGACACTGAAATAGAGAACAGGCGGACAGGGACCAGAGGGGTGAGGGGAGGGAATTTCAGGGGAAATAGGGGAAGGATTTACGCAAACAAGTATAAAGGACACATGGACAAAAACTAAGGGGGGTAGAAATGGGAGGGAGGTGGGGAGCACTTGGGGGGTGGGCTGGGATGGGAGTAAAAGACAGGAAACTGTACTTGAACAATAGTTAAATAAAAATAAAAAATTAAAAAATTAAATTAAAATATGTAAGGCCAAGAAAACTTATATTAAATCATTTTAATGGACAAAAAAAGATTAAGAATACTAATAATTAATGTTTAATGATCTTGTTCTTTGGGCCAACTCCCAGGGAGGTGTTTTACATATAATATCTTACTTAATCCTTTGAATAATCTATGTGGTAGATAAAATCATTTTCACTTCTCCCTAGCCCTGGCTGGTGCTCAGTGGATTGAGCACCGGCTTGTGAACCAAAGGGTCTCTGGTCCGATTCCCAATCAGGGCATATGCCTGGGTTGCAGGCCAGGTTCCCAGTGGGGGTTATGAGAGAGGCAACTACACATTGATGTTTCTCCCCCTCTCTCTGTCCCTCCCTTCCCCTCCCCCAAAATAAATAAACAAAATCTTTTACAAATCATTTACACTTCCCAAAGAGAAAGCTGACTCAGTGAAGTTTAGTTCACATGGGTTTAGATCACGCAGCTAGCATGTGATTACTGGAGATTCAAACTCAGCACGATCGATTATGCCACCTAGACTGCCCTGGAAACCAGCCCACTGAGTTATGCTGTCAGAAACAAGAAACCATCTTCAAAGCAGAAGAAGGCAAGCAACCCTCTGAGTTAGCCAGGGCTTTGTTTTTTTTTCATACACCAGTTACACAAGAGACCTAGAACCATATTCCCAGGGGACAAGCATCAAATTAACCAGGACGGATTAGAAATAGCAAGACCTTAACAAAGTATTAAGACACTAAGTAAACATACAAAAAGCAAGAGCTTCCTAACTTATCAGCAGTATCTTGTTAGAAAATAATACCAATTCCCAGCAGCAACAACAAATTTAAAACAAGTGGGATAAATCTTATTTAAAAAGTGTGTGTATGGGATAGGCTATATGAAGAAAACTCTAATAGAAGCAAGGTAGTACAGAATCACAAAAAAGAGCATAAATGCTGAAACCATGCAAAACAATCTTCTAAAAAAGATTTTATTTATTTATTTTTAGAGAGGGGGTAAGAGAGGGAAAAAGAGAGGGAGAGAAACATCAATGTGTGGTTGCCTTTCATGTATCCCCCCCTGGGGACCTGGCCCACAACCCAGGCACGTGTCCTGACTGGGAATCCAACCGGCGACCCTTTGGTTTGCAGGCTGGCATTCAATTCACTGAGACATACCAGTCAGGGCGCAAAGGAATCTTAATAATCAATGGGAAAATGATGATTTCTCCATGACCTTAAAAATTTTTGTCAAAACACCAAAAGTTATCTTATTGTCCATCCATCATAAATATACAGGGAAATGAAAAATAATAAAAGCATTATATACTTAGTACAGTGTCATTTAAACATTAGAAATATTGATAATTAAAGGATTGTTCTGGTTCATAAAAATCTTTCCATGTTAGTTTTTTCTCATTAAATTTTGTTTTTATGGGTCTCAACAGAATTTTGGTCAAGATTTTTCCATTATAAAGCACAGATTTTAAAAACGAATAACATAAAAAGTGCCACACACACAAAAATAAATGAACAGACTATTTTATCAATGTTAGTTTTAACAGTGCTTGCCTTCTTCCTGTAAAATTTAAGAAACAAGTGAGTATATTTTCTATGCCTCGACAAACTGTCACATACCTTTTAAATTTTGGATCAGCGTTCAAGATTTTATCATTTGCATTTTCAATGTCATGAAATATCTCCAAGAGTCCCTTCAATGTGTAGGTTTTTGCTGGCATCACTGTCTCTGGGACATCATCATCCTTTCTGTCACAATAACATTTCATAACCATGTTTGTGTCGATAATTTCACCCTCACTAAATTGTTTCGGCTGCATTGTTGGGATCTCTCCACAGGTGACTGTGATAAAATTCCAAGGGTTAACTTCTTTTTTCTGTAACATTAGTTATGTTCTAGTCTAATTTCTTTTTTAGCCATATCACTTTTTGTTTCTTTGCTGACCTTTCATCTTTCTTGGCCAGTTCACTCTTTTGATGATCATTCTTGTAAAAAAGTCACACGAGTTTATCACTGAGGGACAAAGAGGCAACGCAACTACAGTTTTGCACAGCAACCAATCACCACCAGACTTAGAAAGAAGTGATGTGATTGGTTATTAGCCACACCATGCTTCTGTTGTTTTCCTACCTTAAGAGATCTGTGGACTCTGAAGAGATAGCATGGAAGTCTGTACTTCATGCCGTTACTCACATTTAATGCACTGTCCTGACTGAAATTTCAACCATGTTTTTGGGGGGTTGGCTATTTAAATGCCATCCCACTTGTTGTCCTTCTCCTCTTGTTCTTCAAATTTTTAAGGAAACTATATTCCCTCTCCTATCCTAGGCTGACTTCTCTCATTTCCAAGGGGGTGTGGTCCTATCAATTATCACCTTTATAATGCTCCTCCCTGTTCTCACGGGCTCCTTTCTCTTTTTCCTTACAGATTATCACATTGCCACTCACCCCAAATCATCCTCACTGAACCCTGCCCTCATCCTACCTCCCCCACTTTCACCATGAACATCTTTTACATGCAGTTCACACTGACTTCCTTTGCCTCTTTCTTAAATTTTATTTTTCCATTACAGGTGACATTCAATATTATTTATATTAGTTTCGGGCATACGGCATAGTGGTTAGGCAATTACATAATTTATAAAGTGATCCCCTCTGATTATTTCCAGTACCCACCTGACCCTAAACAGAGTTATTACAATATTACTGACTATGTTCCCTGTGCTGTACTTGATATCCCCAAGACTATTCTGTAACTGCCAATGTGTACTTCTCAATCCCTTCACCTTCTTTCATGCTGTCCCCCAAAGGCCCATCGCCGCCGTCATCTGTCAGATTGTTCTCTGCATTTACGGATTTGTTCCTGTTTTGTTTGTTCCTTTATTTTGTTCTTTAGATTCCCCGTATAATTGAAATCATATGGTAATTACCTTTCTCTGTCTTAGTTCAATTACCATAATATCCTCTAGGTCCATCACATTGTCTCTGCCTCTTTACCAACTACCCCGTAAACCTTCACGGTCACTTTCAAATCAGTTACTCTGCTGACATGCTCTCCTAACAATCACTACTACTAATTGCCCACTCCAAGTATTTCCTACCAGTCCTTCTCTCTACCTTCTGGGTAGCACTTGCCACTGCTGATCAAATTCTCTTGAAACCACGTCTTTGGTAACAAACAACGCCCCTTCCTATTTCTGGCTTCCCTGTCCCACCTCTCCCAACACCTTTATCTTTTTCCAGCTGTCCTTCCTCTACCCACTCCTAAAATGAAGTGATATTTACAGTCCCTTCCCCTCCCCTCTTCTCTCTCTAGACTTTCTTGGTGATACAGGCTTCTAGTTTAACCTCTTTCGGATGTTACCTGTCTCCTAAGTTCAGTTCTCACATTTCCAAGTCCCCGCTCAACCTTGACCACTTCAGGACAGTCAATCTCTCACCCGCCCAAACCTACTCTTCTTCCAGACTGTTTCTATAAACAGTATTCTAAGTACTCCTTCAAAATACTCACACAGCATCAACAAGCAGAGTGTCTTTTCCACACCCACTGCCAGAGGCTCAGCTCAGGCTCTTGGCATTTTTCCCTGGAGAGATGAAGAAGGCTGCATTCTGCACCTTTGAATTGGATTGATTTTTTTGGTGGGATGGGCCTCCTGCCTGGCTATAGGAACGGTGAGTGGGAAGTTTTCCATTAACCACTGCAAGCACGTTATTAGAAATGCAGCACAGCTGTATTAGAACTCTTCCAGAAAATGTTTCCTTACCTTAGTTTTATTTAAAAGTACAGCGTGAGCCCTGGCTGGATGTAGCACCAGCCTTCGAAACAAAGGGTCACCAGTTTGATTCCCAGTTGGGGCACATGCCAGGGTTGTGGGCCAGGTCCCCAGTAGGGGTCACTCAAGAGGCACCCACACATTAATATTTCTCTCCCTCTTTCTCCCTCACCCTCTGTCTAAAAATAAATAAATAAAATCTTAAAAAATACACAGGGTGAGGCAAAAGTAGGTTTACAGTTGTTCATATGGAAAGTAATACAATAATAAATAATAATAGAAGTATATACTCTGTGTTTCATGTCCTCACCACTGCAAACCTACTTTTTGCCTCACCCTGCACAGTTTCCAAAACCCTATTCACCAAAATGAAATGTTGTTAGCCAGAGAAAATTTGAGAAAACAGAATCTTGGGGGTCAGAGCTATTTTGGCACGGAGAGAGGAGCACCCTTGAAATCAATTCCATAATTCATGATGTGACCCAGAGGTGGGTTATATTGCAATGCATTACATTGGGGGATTTCCCCATTTTTGTTAGCCACTCTTGCTAACTAGGAGTTAGGCTTTTAAAAGTTTGTTTGTTTTTAAGTCGATGTACTCTGTGAACTTTCATGGTCCTAAGCAAAGCCATGGTCTCTGTGCTCCTAGTGAAGGTCACACTTTACAGCTGACATTTCTGTCTCAGCAAGGGAGTTTGCCTCGCACACATACCGACAGTGGCAGTCACCAGCAGTAGACCCGCCAATGATAGACCCAACCTTCTTTGGGGCTATACAGAAAAAAAGGTGCAGAAAAAATTTTTCTGAAGTTTTTTTCCTTAAAGATTTTATTTATTTTTTAGAGATGGGAAGCGGGGGGGGGGGAGGAGAGAGAGAGAGAAGCATCAATGTGTGGTTGCCTGTCCCCTGGTCCCCACTGGGGACCCGGCCCATAACCCAGGCATGTGCCCTGACTGGGAATCGAACCTGCGACCCTTTGGTTCAAAGCCCACGCTCAATTCACTGAGCTACACCAGCCAGGGCTAAACTTTCATTAAGAAGGAAAATACACACACAGGGAGGGCTTTTCTTCAGTGCAGTCTCTGGACTTTCCCCCTTCGTATGGGTCACTCTTCTACCCACACTGTGTACTGCCCCCTATCCTCCATCCCACCCTTCTAAGCTGTACCAGCAATTCAGCATGTATCCTTTCGTACTTCTCTTCATGGCAAAATAATTACATAGAAATTACACACACTTTAAAATGTGCATTTTAGAAAATTAGATATTGAACACCCTTTCCCCCATCTTATTTTCATATTAAACAATCCCTCGTGGAAATTTTTAAAAAATCACCTGGTGGAGCTCTATTTTGTTCCTTTTGATGTCTTCATAGTATTTTATTGTATTACTGTATTACCAAGTTATTGAAGCAGCCTCCCTATTTGCAGCATTCTGTTTCTCTCTCTCACACACACACAGAGAAGGGCAGAGGGGGAAGGGAGGGCGCTACAACCAATACTGCAATAAACATGCTTGTATATAGAAGCTTCTGCGGTGCGCTTATATTTTTATTTCCATGGCACATGTTGTCAGGGCTCACTGAATTAAAGCATACTGCAGGATCACTCAACATTCATTCAGGAAGAGGCAATATTACATTTTTTTTAAATGCGCCTGCCTGATGGGTGTGAGCTGAAATGACATGATGACTTCACTGTGGGCCTTGTTGACTACTGGGGAGTTTGGGCATCTTGGCATAGTTTGCTTAGCCTTTTATATTACTGTCCTGCGAATGTGTCTCTTCCCGTGTTTTGCGGATTTTTATTGTAGGGTGTTTCTCACCTTCTAGTTAGCGTACAAGAACTTTTTGTATATTGTAGATATACCTTCTCTCTCTCCTTTACATTACAAATAATTTTCTAAATTTGTCTGTGGATTTTGTTTATGGGATTTTTTTTTGCTACAGAAAAGGTTTAAATTAATATAATAATATCTAGTAGGCTCATCTATTCTTTTATAGCTCTGAGTATCCAGCCTCGTGCCCTGTCATTATTTACAGTCTCCAGGAATTTCCTGCACATTAATTATTTTTGGTCCCGCCCCCTTTCTACATTGATTATTTTTTAATAGGTAAGTCTTCATGCACAATTTATTTTAATAAGTGAGGAAAGATTGTGTCCATGTAATGTTATTTTCCTCTAGAACGATGTCAGATGTATTATCATTCATTAAATCACCTTTTTCCTCAACAAATTAAAACACCATGTTGTAGAACCAGATACCCAAACACATTATAAAGCCACAGCAACCTAATTAAATGACTACATTGTCAGCATTGGCCTAGACAGATCAGATAAACGGCACAGAAAAGAGAATCATATACTTGGTACATTGAGAGACCAAGTTTTCAGAGGAGTCCCCTCCTTCCTCAGAGCCCCTAAAGAACCTGGGCACTTCAAAGGGATATTGTGAGAATAAAGCAAACAAGCAATGTAAAACATTTAGCACAGAACCTGGAACATAGTAAGCCTGTAATAAAGGGTGGTTGCTATTATACCCTCTCTCTTGACATTTACCTCTCCCGTCTTGCAGGTGCTGCCCGCCTATAGCAACCTCTTCATGCTCCTGCAGGGCGGTCCCGTAGCTCCCTCAGTGCCTAGACTGCCCTTAATAAAAGATTCACTAGGATTTCTTCACATAGACCAGAGATTTTCAACAGTGTGCCATGGCAGTGCCACGAGAATTTCTAAAACACGCGACACTTGATTATGTAGCCAGGGGCACTGACCTCTTCTCCCTTAGACTGTCAAATTACCAAAATGACAACAGCCAACACGATAGCCGTCTGGTGTGAATGAATCAAAATCATACCTTTTTTTTGGTCAGACAGGCAAGAAATATATTTTTTGGTGTGCCGCAGAATTTTGGGATTTCGTTTCTGTGCGCCGTGAGGTGAAAAAGGTTGAAAATTGCCGTTGTAGACACTGGTCACGTGCTTTGGCAGTTGTAACTTTTCCTACTTTCCAAACTCTAGGCTGAGTCAATCCTCTGACCTCTGAGATGGGCCCCTACCTTCAGTCGCAGGCGTGTGCTCCTCTGTGTCTTTCCTGTGACATGACAGGCTTATGGTCAGCTGTAGCTACTATTCAGTGGGTGTCCACACACCGGGCATTCTCATGGACACATTCACTTCCGCTTTGTTGCTCTCGTGCTTAGCAGTACTTGGCACTGTATGGGATACAAATGGAATTATTTCGGGTAACTTTTCTTCATTTTTATTAAATCAATCAAATACTGGGATAGGAACTTTTTAGTTATTTAAAAGTTACTTTAAAATAGTTTAGTACTTTTAATAATTTATTGTATAACAAAAACTTTGAAAAATAGAAAGATATCTATCCTATGCCACCTGTGGAAGAAAAAAAGAGAAAAAAAAACCCCTCTACAAATTAGTTGAAAAATCTCTTTACATGAAAACGTTAAATTGCTATTAACTTGAATCCTGCTAACTAAAGCCTCCAGTGAAGCAACTTCTCTCTGTTCTCAATTTTGAAGGTAAGAGGGAAGTAGAAAATACCAGCATCAGAAACCTCCAGGTCATGTCAACAATGTATTTATTTATTTACTTTAGATTTTATTTATTTATCTTTAGAAGGGAAGGGAAAGAGAGAGGGAGAGAAATATCAGTGTATGGTTGCCTCTCATGCACCTCCTGCTGGGAACTTGCCCTGCAACCCAGGCATGTGCCCCAACTGGGAATCGAACTGCAATCCTCTGGGTCGCAGGCCTGCACTCAATTCACTGGGCTACACCAGCCAGGGCTCAAGAATTTGTTTAAGAAGTAGACTTTTCTGCCCTGGCTGGTGTAGCTCAGGGGATTGAGCACATGCCTGCGAACCACACGATTGCGGTTCGATTCCCAGTCGGGGCACATGCCTGGGTTGCAGGCCAGTTCCCAGCAGGGGACTCACGAGAGACAACCATACATTGATATTCTCTCCCTCTCTCCTTTCCTTCCCTCTAAAGATAAATAAATAAAATATTTAAAAAAAAAGAAGTAGACTTTCCAGATGTAAGGTAGGTAGGGCTCCCACTTAAATTTCAATCTCAGACACACAATGCTGTATTTTAGTACAAGTATGTCCCAAATATTATGTGGAACATAGTTAAACTAAACAATTATTTGTTATTTCTTGGAAACTCAAGCTCACTTAAGTGTCCTATAATTTTATTTGCTAAACCTGGCAACCCTATTAAAAACCTGTGTTTCACAGGACACGTGGGGACTCATAACGGATTCATTGCAGGGCCCCAAGTTAAAGCCCCGAGGATTTCCTGTGTACACAACTGGTGTTCAATAAACATTAGCTGAACTGATTACATGATGGTGATTATTATTAATTACTTTTTGTCCACCGAGTAGTTCCAAGGCACAAAACAGGACTGACACAAACTTAGAATTCTGACGGTAAGGCAGCCACAGAAAGGAAGTTTCTGATTAACCCTTTATCAGCCAAATAGGAAGAGCTCAGCCATTCGGGAGAGCACCTCGTGGTGCTGCTGGAAGGCACTTCAAATTTATTGACATATATATTATATACATATTATACATATATAAAATAGGTATATTACATACATATATATCACATATATGTAAGGTTTCTAATTTTGACTTGGTGTTGGAATACCGTGTGTGTATGCACTTGCGGGGAGGGTCAGAGGCAGAGGGCAGGAGAAGCAAGGCAAGAAATGTAAGGCCAATGAATGGAAAACAAAACACTTGAAAACTTTCCTTCCTGGTACATTTCATGGAGAGTTAATGGCTTTTTAAAAGTACTTTCAAAATCAGAATTAGCCAGCGCAGAGTAGAAGGCACAAATATGGCCTCTAGTGTTCTATTAATGACAGGATCAAACGAAGAAGCTCTTCTACATGCTCTTTATGAAAGAGCAGGAGAACCAATGTGATGTTTAGTTTCTTGGAGGAAACTGAAAAAAAAAAATAATCCCATATTACCACAATACAGGCATGAGTTCAATGCAAATGGAAAAGACTGGTGGCTTATTAATAGGCTCTCCCTGTAGCAAGCTGGCCTTCCCGGCTTCAGTTTGAAATTGATTATTTTAACACAGAATTCCTGAATGAAAGAGGTTCTTGGCCTTTTCCTGGGCTGTTGAATAATGTATGTGGGAGAAAGCAAATAGCAGCAGAGGGTCTCAGCTGCGGGAACAATGGCGCACACCCAGAGCTGAGGGGGCACGTTAGTTTATCATCGCCTTGTCAATCCGCCTAGCCTGGGAATCGCAGGGCAGCCTAGAAAGCAGCAGCTGCCCGACGTGTGGTGAACTGACCGGGGCACTTTAAAGAGGCAACTCCATTTACCCATCTGAAAACAAGATATTGATTTTCCTCCAGCTCTGGAGAGAAAAGAGACGTCCTGAAAATATATGGAGACCACCATTTACCCAGACTCCTCCCCCAACAATCACACCACCCCAGAGGTTTCCTTGGCTTCCTCTCCACCAAGTTCCATTTTTTTTCCTTCTTCACCTGGGGTAAGAGGGAAGCAACCCCCCTTTTCTGCCTTCTGTGAATACACTGCACAGAGGACTTTTAAGCTGAAACTGTGAAAGTATGTAATGACTGGCATCTGGGGATTTTTTTTTTATGAATTAGAAATCATTTTTTTCCATCTACATGGAAATAACATATAGTAAACTTCAGGCTGGCACTTCAGAGCTCTCTCGTCTCCAGCTGTGTACATCTTAAATCGCTAAGGCGAAGCTTGTACCATCCAAAAACAAAAACAACTTTCAACTCCTTAGAAGTGCCTACCATGAAAGTCTAGATCTTAGGACCCAGATCAGACGAACAAAACTGAAACTTCTGGGGGCCATAGTAAGTATCCCTAAGCACTCCTCAGACCCACAGGAGTTTAAAATCAATGCGCTGAGAGCCTGGGGAGAAGTGTAGCTCTGAATTGAGGCAGGCCAGAAGGCCAAGCTCCTGGGAGGTGACTTGAACTCCTCCACAGGCTTCAAGAGACTGCAAGTGTGTTATTTGAGGTCAATCCCACATTCTTTAATGTCTCATATCCATATGTGCTCAGAAGTCCTACCACACTGAGGAGACCGGATGGTTGACATCACCCACTTCTCTCTAGACAGGGCAAGGGATGGGCAAGTAAGGTCTGACCTGCCGATCCTCATTAAGGCTCAGTCACCAAAAACAGAGATTAGACAGGGACTCCCAATTCTGGATGTTCCATATGGCATTTCTTTTCCTGGAAAATTCCCTGTTCCCACCTCCACCATGGGAAGTGTTATAGAAATCTAGGGAGGACTGAGGAAAAGGATGGGAGTGGGCGGGGGGGGGGGCAGTGAAGGAGAGAGGAAAAACAACTCTTGAAATACAAATAGGAAAAGCCATCCGTAACTGCTGTGAAGGTAGGTCAGAGATGGCAAGTGCTGGCCTTTACTCCATGGGTTTACCCCACCGGGATCCAGAAATGCAAGCTGAACCTCGTGAGCGGCCTCAGTTCTTGAGCTCTCTCTTATGCTAAATAAGCACCGGAGGTAGACTGGCCCAACCATCTGCTACAGACACGCATACATCACACGCATACATCACACGCATACATCGAGGGAAGGTAGAGCAGTGTGTGTATAATGTGGACTACATGGGAAAAAGCAAGAGTGCATTATTTAAAAGCAGCAGAAAGCAACTGGAGAACAAAATACAGTGGGCAGAGATTAGTGTTCCAGTTATTATTACTGTTAATAACCACACGTGGGGAGCTCCGGGCTCTCTTGTTATTCACCAAACACGATGCCTCCAACAGGGCAGGCAGGGATGGGGAGGGCTGGCTAGGCCACTGGAATGTTTATCATTTGATTTTGTGACACCTTCCCCCACCTGGACAAGTGCTGGGTGGCATAAAGCTCTCCTTTCATTGCGGACGTCTTGCAGTATGACATTCACCTTTTAAAAAAATATATAAATAAAAATATAGGAAAACCAAAACAGAAAAATCAACATGGACACAATCCCCGTTGACATTTTGATTTATGTTTTTCTGGTGTTCTTTTGTGATTCTCTCTCCTGCTGTTATTGTTTTTTCCACGTAACAGATAAGCGGTTTCAAATGACTGGATAGCCTTGGAAATGTGTTCATTTGAATAGCACATACATAAATTTTAAAAAGTGCAGTGGAATTTTAAAATATTTTTGTCTTGTATGATGACTTTGGACGCCTTGATTATTCGGGAGCATTCTGATTTTGAAGGCAGGAAAGGGAGCGGGTGAAGAACAGAAACTGAGGTCAGGGATCACTAGCCCAAACGGAGAGGGCATGTGCCAGGCTTGTGCCATCCTGAGGGGCAGCTTCCATCTCGGGATCCAAACGGACAGTTCGTTTCAATCCTCAGATGTACTTTGCCCACAGAGGCATCTTTTACTCCTTCTGAATGCCTTTACATAGGGCATACACTCTCCAGTCTGCTATAAGCCTCGCTACTTTACAGTTGTACTTCTCTGATTCCTTGCATGTTCATCTCTCTGGCCCCTAAGGCATTTCCCACTTATGACACCTGATATGATTTTAATATATCCTGGAAAACCTCACTTCCCCAGGGAATCCTCCACCAATGGATCTTTTTTTTTAAAAATATTTTATTTGTTTATTTATCTTTAGAGGGGAAGGAGAGAGGGAGAGAAACATCAATGTATGGTTGCCTTTTGTGCGTCCCCTGCTAGGAGTTGGCCTGCAGGGAACCGACCTGCAACCCAGGCATGTGCCCTGACTGGGAATCGAACCGCGATCGTCTGGTTCGCAGGCCCCCGCTCAATCCACTGAGCTACGCCAGCCAGGGCCCAATGGATCTTAACTATGAGTGATTTTTCTCCCCAGGAAACATGTAGCAACATCTAGTGACATTTTTTAGTTGTCATAACTGAGAGGGGAGGTGTTGTCCTACGGGTATCTAGTGAATAGAAGCCAGAGATGCTGTTAGACATCCTACAATGTGCAGGGGAGTCTCCCACAATAATTATGCAGCCCAAAATGATAACAACTCAGAGACTGAGAAACCCCGCTCTAAATCAGGGCTGGGATTTGCATCATAGAATTTCCTTCTTCAACCATAGGTTTTTGGTCCTTTGGGAAATGCAAATGCCACTGAGAGAAGCCGTGTTCTGTGCTGTCAGCCCTTTACACCTGAGTATAAAGGACCTGCGGAAGGAACTGGACAGAGGGCAGGAGAGGGTAGAAGATGGAGGACCCCATCACAACTTCTAATGGTATAGACTTTCATCATTGGACAATTAAGATTGTTCCAGGCAGGAAACTCATGTCAAATTTCTATTAGTACCCCCGTTAACAATCAGGTAGCGCTATCTAAATGGACTACTTTCCTCTGTAAAAGGCGCTGTATTCACTGCTTTACACGTATGATCTCATTGCATCCTCACAACAATCCTATGAGACAGATGAGGAAACTGAAACCCAGAAAGATTGAAGTAACTACCAGCTCAAAGTCACACATGTAGCGAGTGATAGGATTGGGACCCGAAGCCTGGCCTCACTGGCACCAAAGATCGAGCTCTAAGCCAAGAGTAAGGGTCAACACTTACTCAAAATTCACCCTAGGTAGACACTACACATGCTTTACCCACATTACCTCACTTAATCATCATAGAATCCTGTGGGGTACATATTATTCTCATCCCCACCAAACCACAGAGGAAAATGAGGATGAGGCAGTCTCACAATTAGACCTTTAACATGATGTCTCCTAAACTCCCTAAGTCTAAAGCGGCTCATGGTGTCAGGGGACAGACTCATCAGGGCATCGCTTCATAAAGTACAGCGATGTCGAACCGCTAGGCTGTACACCTGAAGCTAATATAATATTGAATGTCAGCTTTAATTGAAACATTATTTAAAGATTTTTGTTTATTTATTTATCTTTAGAGAGGAAGGAGAGGGAGAGAAACATCAATGTATGGTTGCCTTTCGTGCGTCCCCTGCTGGGAGCTGGCCTGCAGGGAACCTGCCTGCAACCCAGGCATGTGCCCTGACTGGGAATCGAACCGCGATCCTCTGGTTCGCAGGCCCGCACTCAATCCACTGAGCTACACCAGCTAGGGCTGAAACATTATTTAAAAATTAAGAAAATAAAGATTCCCAGTCAGGGAAGATGCCTGGGTTGCAGACCAGTTCCCAGCAGGGGACACATGAAAGGCAACCATACATTGATATTCTCTCCTTCCCTTCCCCTCTAAAGATAAATAAATAAAATATTTTTTAAAAAATTAAGAAAATAAAGTTGGTCAAAGCATGGAACTTCAGTCCCTCATGCTCCAACTTATATGGGAAGCGGTGGCGTGGAATAGAGGAAGAACCGAACATAGACCTGAGGACCTACTCTGTAGTCCAGGCTCTGCCACAGTCTTAACAGGTGACCTCAGTCAAGTCCCTGGAACCAGGGCTCCTGCATGAACTCTCAAGGGTAGAAAGGAACCAGACCATGAACGTCGATTTTCTAGAGTTAGCTTCAATATACTTACAGGAAATTTCTCTGCTGAGGACAGAGCAATGAGGAAATCTGGTCATTCTGGTGAGGGCACCTTTTTTTTTCTTCCGTAAACATTAAATTTTTTTTTCAAAAATTACAGTTTACATTCAGTATTATTTTGCATAAGTCTCAGATGTACAGTATAGTAGACAATCAGGTACTTTACAAAGTGTTCCCCTTGATATTCCCAGTACTTAACTAGCAATATACAGAATTACTATAATACAATGGGATATTATTTGGACATATAAAAGAACAAAACCTTACCATTTTTGACAGCGTGGATGGACCCAGGAGGTGTTATGCTACCTGAAATGAGTCAGAGACTTTTTTTTTCTTACATCTGTGGCCTCAGAGTAGGCAAGCATCTCAGGCCATTCATACTCCAGCCCATGGGCCCTCGGTTGTTCTTTGTACTCTCGAACTGAAAACCTATTGGCTCCATCAGAATGAAGCTCGTGAGGTTTTTGATGAAATTGAGTCACGAAACTGTAACCCTCGAATTAAAGACTGGCATGCAGGTCCAGGGGACAATCACAGGTGTAGATGTCAGCATGAAAACTCATCTGAAATGAGTCAGAGAAAGACAAGTACCATATGATGTTACTTATATGTGGAATCTAAAGAATATAAACAAACACACAAAATAGAAATTGTGGGGTCACTTTCGATCAAAGGGGCCGAATCAGAAAGACTGAGCTGCTCCATCTCAAAGGGTCACCATAAGCCCTTCGTGGCTTCCAAGATAGAACTATCCACATTAATCTCAACTCTATTCTCCCTCAACCTTCACATCCTGTTACCATTACCTGAGTGTCTTTCCAGGTCAACTCCTACTAACAATGCATAACAATGCCCCGATTTTCTATCATATAATTGATGATGATACCTACCCAAAGGGGTTTGGGAAGTTTTTCCTTGTTTAGTAATGATGTCCTCTGGATCTTTTTACCTAACCTAGCAGGGCCTCTTTCATCAGTTGAGGGTGAAGATAAATTGAGCCGTAATGGTGTGTCTTTTAGATGATCCAACAGGGTCACTTGTTAGTTTAGCACAGCAACTGCCCAAACCCCACATCTGTAAAGGTGTAAGATGACTGAAAGAAACCTGTTATGGTCTAATGCTGAAAATACGAACTACCTTGACCTAGTAGTTTTCACAATGTACGACAGACTTCTAGTATCACCGTGTTTCCCTCCAATTTTTGAGTTATCCTCCAGTGCCCCGAGGCAACTTGGTGCACAATTTGGGAGCCATGGGTATACAATGAAAAGTATATGTCCCTCCAACACAGTTCTCATTCCTGTTTCCCATGGGTACACAGTGAGAGGTTTTCTTAGGCTCCGCCGAGAAAGAAATGCCCATCAGCCATAAAATAGGCAATAAAGAGCTTTACTGGGGTTTGTGCACCCGGGCGAGGTTCCCCTGGTCTGCAGGATGAGGCCGGGAGAAGTCGCACCCAAGCAGGGAATGTCATGGGGTTTTATTTTCGTTGGCTCCCTGTGGGAGCTGGGGATTGGTGCCCTCTGAACAAAGCAGCGATATAGCATTGGTGGTTTCTTCCTCGGACTCAGGTTACTGTGAGGATGTCCGTCTTGGCAAAGTCCAGCCGGAGCTTCCTCCTATCCCCGCCCACCTTAACACACAGTATTAACCTTTCTTTTGTATATATAATTCTAGAAAATTTTGACATACAACCCAATGGAAAAACACTATACTTACTGCTCTGACCTGTGCTTTTGTGATTAATATATTCTGGAATCATTTTTCAGCAGTATATACAATTCTTTGTTTTTAATAGTTACATGATATACGGTAATTCATGCAACAAAATTTCTGTTGATGTACGTTTAGTTGCTTAGCATTACTAAGAGCATTGTAATGGCTATCCCGCATATATCTTTGTCCACCTGCAGGATGAATTCTAGAAAGAGGATTTCTGGACCAAGTGCTATGTACATTTCAAATTTTGAGGGATATTAAGTTTGATGTGATTAATTTCACAACACATACACCTAAATTGGTAGACACATACACCTAAAAAAAAAGTTTAGGCAACAGAGAGGAAACTTGCAACTGGCATATTAGACAAGGCTTCCTCCAAATGGCATGTTCCACAGGACATCGGGGAACAGGATGGCATGGGGTAGAGAAGCTACTGAAAGAGAAATAAAAGAGACAGATCCCAGGAGGCCAGCAAACAATATGAGACATTTTTAAACTTGGCGTTTGGAGGGTGGAATGCAGGGGGCTTTTGTAAATTAGGAGAGAAAAAACCTAAATTTTTATTTTTACTAACCTGTAAATAAAATTTAGCATTTCTTTCATATGTGAATGTAGGCAACAATTCCTAGTTGTATTTACAATACTTGATACTTTGTCACCAAAAGAAATCACCCATATATTCATTTCGTTAGTATCATTGCAGATACCTTGAAATATACTTAATGCTCATCACTACTCTAAAGATTTCTTTTTATTTTGTAGAGAGAGGGGAAGGGAGGGAGAAACAGAGGGGGAGAAATATCAACCTGTGGTTGCCTCTCATGCACCCCCTCCTGGTGACCTGCCTGCAACCCAGGCACATGCCCTGACCGGGAACCTCTTAATTTGTGAGATGATGCCCAGCCCACTGAGCCACACGAGCTGAGGGTCATCGCTACTTTTAACAAATGGCAAATATTAAATACACTGCTCTATCTGTTTTAAAAATATTTTTATTTATTTCTAGAGAGAGGGGAAGGGAAGGAGAAAGAGTGGGAGAGGAACATCAGTGTGTGGTTGCCTCT
Source organism: Sturnira hondurensis (assembly GCF_014824575.4). NCBI lineage: Eukaryota > Metazoa > Chordata > Mammalia > Chiroptera > Phyllostomidae > Sturnira > Sturnira hondurensis. Next base: position 1,078,788 of record NW_028080118.1, on the reverse strand, counting down.
TATGTGTCCCCTACTGGGGACCTGGCCTGTAACCCAGGCCTGTGCCCTGACTGGGAATCAAACTGGCAACCCTTTGCTTCACAGGCCCGCACCTAATCCACTGAGCTACACCAGCCAGGGCACACACTGCTCTACCTTGTTATTTAGTGCATTTATAAAGATGCACAGATAATAGTCTATCACAAAATGTATGCATGTTATGCCATCATATGGCTTATCTATCATTGCATACCAAATGAACACAAACTTAGCAGTTTAAAACAATACGCATTTATGATCAGTTTCTGCGGGTCAGGAGTCTGGGTGCAGCTTTGCTAGGTCCTCTATTTCAGGATCTCACAAAGGCCACGATCGAAGTATGGGCTAGGTCTGTGGTTGCAGCTTGAGGCTCAGCTAGAGAAAGATTCACTCCCAAGCTCACATGGTTGTTGGCTGAATTCGGTTCTTTGCTGCCTGTGGGTCTGAGGGTCTCAGTTTGCTGTTGCTTTATGTCTGTCAGTCAGAGCTGCCCTCCATTACTTGAGGATAACTGAATGCATCGCTCTTTTCCATAGAGGAACTGACGAGATAGCTGCTTGCTTCATCCAAGTGAGCAAGGGAGAGAATTTGCTAGCATGACAAAAGTTAAAAACTTACATAAGATTTGCAGAGTGGTAGAGAGAGGAGCACTGTGAACTCAGTCCCAAATAAACAACCACTTATCTGGACAAAATTATAAGAAATAATCACTTAAAATTTCTGGAAATTGTCCTAAGGTCACAAAACATATAGAGAAAACACATTCAAGAAAATCTACTAAACCATGGTAATAATAGTGACTCAGAGGCATTTGGGCTGTTACCCGCTCTCACTTTTCTCATTTGCCAGCTCCGTCTTGGAAGAAACTACTCTGAGAGCTCTACTCCAGGCAGGTACTGTGAGGAAAATAGCGATTTCTCTCCCCTCGACTCCCAGTCTAGGGCTACACTTTCTTTGTGGGTGGGGCAGGCATCAGTGTTGGAGAAACTATTTTAGGCAAGCATGGCAGAGAGGTTGAGAGCCTCTTCTGGTACCTAGGCTGCACTTGTAAGACAGAAGCCCTATGAATACAAAGGGCCCTGATCCCCCCGCCACGGTTCACTGGTGGTGTGTGGCTTCCGTGTTGGGAGCCGCAGCCGAGAACGCCGTGTGGCCACCACATTAGGGAACACTTCAAAATTTGGTCTATGAGGAGACTTCCGCCAAGATGGAGGCATAGGTGGAAACACTGTGCCTTCTCCCACAACCAAGTTTGAATAAAACAAAGGTTTGGAGAAACAAAGACACAACCAAAGGACAGAAAATTGAATTATACGGAAGTCCGACTACATCTAACCGTTCAACGGGACGGTAAGAGGGGCGGAGCCAGCAGCGAGCAGGGTCGGGCAGGACAGGGCCCCCGACCCAGGCGCGCAGGCAGACGAGAACCAGCTGGGGTGCGGGGCAGACGGCGGCGGGCGCATATTCGCGCACAGTGAGACAGACCACGCAGGCCCCAGGGGGCGAGGGCTGACGGCGGTGGCACACTCGCGAGCAGTGGGACGAAACGCGTGGGCCAGGTGACGGCAGCAACTGCAGCACCGGTGAGGGCCGTGGCGGCAGGCGGCAGACAGGACGCCATAGTCCCTCTTTGACCCCGCTCCCACATACAGCGTCACAACCCAGCGACTTAGTTGCCCTGCAATACCGGTGAGAGCCATTGTCGCTCTTTGACCCCGCCCCCACATACAACGTCACAACCCAGCGACTTAGTTGCCCTGTTCTAGTGAACATTTTAGGGCTCTGATCCTGCTATGGAACAGGCACGAACAACCCGAAAGATGGCACAAGAAGAACTCAAAGTCCAAGAGCCAATAACTCTCAGCGACCAAGAAATTGCCAGCCTCTCAGAAGCACAATTCAGGACACTATTTATCAGGATGCTCACAGAACTGGTAGATTATAGTCACAAATTAGAGGAACAAAGTCACAAATTAGAGGAATATATGAAGGCTAAACTAATTGAAATGAAGGGAGATGCACAGGAAACCAATAGTGATGGAAAGGAAACGGGGACTCAAATCAATGGAATGGACCAGAAGGAAGAACAAAACATCCCACCAGAAAGGAATGAAGAAATGAGAATTCAAAAAAATGAGGAGAGGCTTAGGAACCTCCAGGACATCTTTAAACGTTCCAACATCCGAATTATAGGGGTACCAGAAGGGGGAAAGAAACAGCCACGAGTGGAAAACATATTTGAACAAATAATAAAGGAGAACTTCCCCAGTCTGGCAAAGGAAATAGACTTCCAGGAAATCCAGGAAGCTCAGAGAGTGCCAAAGAAGTTGGACCCAAGAAGGAACACACCAAGGCACATCATAATTACATTAGCCAAGACCAAAATGAAGGAGAGAATCCTAGAAGCATCAAGGGATAAGGGGACAGTCACCTACAAAGGAGTACCCATCAGACTGTCAGCGGATTTCTCAAAAGAGACCTTACAGGCAAGAAGGGGCTGGAAAGAAGTATTCCAAGTCATGAAATCCAAAGACCTACAGCCAAGATTGCTTTATCCAGCAAAACTTTCATTTAGAATGGAAGGACAGATAAAGTGCTTCTCAGATAAGGTCAAGTTCAAGGAGTTCATTATTACCAAGCCCTTATTATATGAAATGCTAAAGGGACTTATTTAAGAAAAAGAAGATGAAAAATATGAACAGTGAAAGGACAGCAAACTCACAGCTATTAACAACCACACCTAAAACAAAAGCAAACCAAGAGGACAGCTAGATCAGGAGTGGAACCATAGAAATGAAGAACACATGGAGGGTTAGAAACAGGGGAGTGGGAGGGGGAGAAGGGGGGAGAAGGCACAGAAAATAGCATAGATGGTAGGTAGAAAATAGATAGGGGGGAGGGTGAGAATAGTGGGGGAAATATAGAATCCAAAGAACTTGAGACACGTGGTTATAAACTAAGGGGGGCAGAATGGTGGGGGAGGGAGGGTGTGGGTGGAAGGGACTGAAGGGGGGAATAGAACAACTGTAATGGTATAATCAATAAAATATATTTAAAAAAAAAAAATTTGGTCTATGAGGCCCCAACTGCCCACACTGAAGACTCATCAAAGAAACAAATTCAGCAAAGACATCACATGTTACATTAGTGTGGCACATATGTTCCACTTGATTAAATAATACCGCTACATTATTAACTGAAGCCATTTGTGTAAATTAGGGTTCCTGCTTTGCATTGCACAGGTCTATGCACTTTGGTAAGTGCATAAAGTCATGCACCCATTGTTACAGTCTCCTCACACGGAGTTGTTTCACCACCCTTAAAATCCCCTCTATCCCACCGATGCAGCCCTCCTTCCTCCTGAGCCCCTAGCAACCACTGATCTTTTATTGTCTCAACAGGGTCTGGAGTCAAATCTAGATTGAAATCCCAGCTCTATCCTTACAGGGTATGATCATGGACAGTTTGCCATTTGTGAGCCTCAGTTTCCTCTTTGTAAAATGGGAATGAAAACGGTACCTACATCCCAGAATGAGGAGAATTAAATGGAATAATACATTTAAAGGACTTGCCATACAGCAGGCCCTTATTATACAATGCCAAAACCTATTTGCCTACTGCTTCTGATCCTCTATTGTAGTAATCAAAATTATTGATTACCTAGGAATAATACAGATGCTCCATATGAAAAATTCTGTTAGAAGTATAGTTTAGTCATATCTACCCAGTTCAGATCAATATTTTGTTGCTTATAATTTCCTGAATGGAAACTGGGACCATTTTACTACGTGGTCCCTTCTAACCATGATTTCCGTGTTTGTAAATCTCACCGCAATCTTGTTTATTACAAGACTGAGTCTGTGGCTGATGATTATCATTGTGTCTCACTCTTTCTGATTAATAAAATCTAAACACATTCCTATTCTAGTTCTCCAGAATGATCCAAGGGTTTCATGAAACTATAGGCACAGACTTGCTTACATCATCAATAAATGAGAAGCTCTCAATCGGGTGTGTCAAGGTCATTTCCACCAGGGGCCACAGCAGCCTTGCGGTTGCCTTCAAAGGGCCAAATGTAGAGCCCCTTGCCCCTAGTTGAGGTGTAGGTACATTTATACAGTCCTAAAATTACATCCAGCCCTTTGAAGGCAACCGCGAGGCTGATGTGGTCCCTGGTGAAAATGAGTTTGACATCCCTACGTCTAAATAGATCACACCAACATTTCAGAAGTCATCCTTTTCCCTTTTGCACATTCACTCAGCAGTAAAATGCATTTTGTAAATCTCTGATGTCTCAAAAGGTGGCAGTTACCTGACCAGGCAGACCTAGGCATGATCATCCTTTGACCAGTTCCTATCAGCATGGGCAGCACAAAGCATGCTTATGGGAGAGAGACCAGGAGACTTCAAGGCTCAGAAACCTACTTTGATCCAGACTGTCGAGGTACTGAACCTGCTGGCAGAAGAGCAATTACCTTGAGACATTTAGCTTATCAAGTAGGGTTCAGTAATCAGTGCCTCAGAGAGGAATACTGGTTACTCAGCATCTAGGGAAGGAGGGGAGATGTGCATTCAAGTCTCTGCAACACAAAGAACTATCTTGTTCAATGTGATCTGGATGATACAAACCTTGCGTCTTATGGAAGCTGTGAGAAAGGAGAAGAGAGTAGTAGGTGAAAAGCATATCAGACTCTCCAGGAGCAGATGGACTTTGAAAACTATTTAATATACCTATATTTTTGTGATACAAATTTAAAGCAAATGAACATCCATAATGTTCATTCTTGGCTGAGGCCAATATTCAGATAATAGAATAAGAAAGTATAACTAGGGTTGTGGCTCAGTGGATTGAGTGCTGGCCTGCAAACCAAAGGGTCGCTGGTTCAATTCCCAGTCAGGGCACATGCCTGGGTTGTGGGCCAGGTCCCCAGTTGGGGGTGTGCAAAAGGTAAAATATCCACACATTGATATTTCTTTCCTTCTCTTTCTCCTTCCCCATCCCTCTAAAAATAAATAAATAAAATCTTTTAAGAAATAAAAAATAAGCCCTGGCTGGTATAGCTCAGTGATTGAGCACAGGCCTCTGAGAACCAAAGGATCAAGGTTCGATTCCCAGTCAGGGCACATTCCTGGGTTGCAGGCCAGTTCCCAGCAGGGAATGAATGAGAGGCAACCGTACATTGATATTTCTCTCCCTCTCTCCTTACTTTCCCCTCTAAAGACAAATAAATAAAATCTTTAAAAAAATAATAAAATACTAAAGAAATAAAAAATAAATCCAATCTTTAAAAAGAAAAGAAAAGAAGGTATGACTAAGGCCATGAATTGGAACAGATCATGAAGCCCTGGAAGAGGGGCTAAGCACACAAGCTTGGAATCTGACAGTCATTGTACACAGTCAATAGATATTTGTTGAGCATGCGCTCTACCCCAGTAACTGTTCCCGGCCCTGGAGAGACAGTGATAAGAAAAACAGATTATACCTACCTTGGGCAACATAGTTAACTTCTCTGAATCTCAGTGTTCTCATCCTTAAAACAGGAAAAATATCCTTTATTTCTCTCTAAGATTGCTGTGAGCATTAAAGGAGAACAAAGCATATAAAGGTGTTTTTGCATTATCTGCCACACAGTTAAGGCACATAATAACTAAAATAATTAGCCTGTAAGTGGGTATCAGCTTGGCTCTGAAAAAATGTATAGGATTTCAATAGGCAGAGACAAAAGGAAGACGTTGAAGTAGAGAGAACAGTTTTAATTAACTAAGTCGCTCATGCACAGAAACTTTTTTGAGTGTCTGTGACATTGGCATTCATAGCCATATTTCAGTTACATGAATTCAGAAACACACACTAGGAGAGAATTGTTCGAATGGTATGGGAAATCTTGCTGCCACTACATTTCATTAATATATACCCCAATCGAGTGTGAGATCAAGAGGCATAAACCTGTTCTTCCATCCCCTAAAGGAAACAGCTCACTTTGCTGACTGTCATTCTCTTGGTTAAAGTATATTTTTCAGATACGTGGCCAAGTACAAGTGCAAGACAAATACTTAATCTGCAGCTCAAACAAAAGGAACAACCCAGTGATCTGCATCCACAGTGGAACAAAATGCTGGCCATGCTGGACTTTCCAGGAGAAGGATATCATTCTCCAGGGTGGCACCTCCCTAAGCCATCATCAAAGGTAATTTGACCATGTAATTTTTCATTTTACACGCCGACTTTAAGCTCTGGCCCAGAATAAGGAGTGACTTATGTGTGTCAGGCACCATGCTAGGTGCCAGCAATACAGTGGTCAGAGAGACAGACGTGGCCTTTAGTAAGATGCTTACGAAAGAGAAAGGGCTGCCGAGATTGGAGTAGGAATGGAGCATCTGACTGGTTTAGGGGGCCTTGTTAGAGAAAAGGTAGGAGATACACCTTAAAGTGTGGGACAGTGTTAGGTAGCCGAGGAGGTCAGATGTAAAGCTAAGGGGGTTTCGAGCTCTTGGTGCTATCCTTTCTTCAGCTGGGTTGAGGCATGTTCAAAGCAGTGATTAAGCAACAGAAGACAAAGCTTATGACAGTTCTCAAGACTTAAAAAATTTCCTCCCAGGAAGCCATGAGCAGTGGCTGATCTAATTTGAATAAATAAATTAATACTACAGCTGAAACCCTCATACCGTATACAAAAACTAACACAACATAGATCGATGGCCTAAATAAAAGGGCTAAAACCATAAAACTCTGAGGATAAAACCGTGATGCATCATTAGGACCTTAGATTTGGCAATGGGTTTTTACACAAGACAGGAAAAGCATGAGCAACGAAAGAAAACAAATACATAAATTGGACTTCATCAAACTTTAAGAATTGTGTGCTTCAGAGGACACTTATCAAGAAACTGAAAAGACAAATCACAGAATGGAAAATACATTTTCAAATAATATAGCTGAGAAAGATCTAGTAACCAGAATACATAAAGAATTCATGCAAGTCAAAAAACAAAAAGACACAGGAGCCGATTTCAGTGGAAAAAGAACTTGAGCAGACATCTCTCCAGAGAAAATATACAAATGACCAATAAGCATATGAAATGTTCAACATCAGTTGTCATTTGGGAAATACAAATCAAATCACAGTGAGATAGCACTTTATACCAGGTAGAATGCCAATAATCAAAAGGATGGAGATTAACATATGTTGGCAAAGATGTGGAGAAATCAGAACCCTCAAGAGATTGCTGATAGGAATGCGAAATGGTACAGCTCCTGTGGAAGACAGATTAGTGGTTTCTCAAATCTCAAAAACGTGAACATAGAGTGTGATGCCGCAATTCTACTCCTATGCACATAACAAATATAATTTAAAACAGGCATTCGAACAAAAAACTTGCACACAAATATTCACAGCAGCACTACGCATGATAGTCAGAGCTAGAATCAATCCCAATGGCCATGAACTGAGGAATGGATAAACAAAATGCTGTACATTGCTGTAATGGAATATTATACAGCCATGAAAGGGAATGATGTTCTAATATATGCCATAATACAAACGCATCTTGAAAAATTACGTTAAATGAAAGAAACCTGATACAGAGGTCATGTATTATATGATCCCTTTTTGTATGAATACCTAAAGCAAGCTAATACTTCAATGAACAGAGGGATACATATTCTTTCAAATTAGTATTTTGAGTTTCTTCTCTTTTTTTAAACATTTTATTTATTTATCTTTAGAGGGGAAGGGAAGGAGAGAGGAAGGAAACATCAATGTATGGTTGCTTCTCATGCATTCCCTGCAGGGAACTGGCCCCTGCCGGAAACTGGCCTGCAACCCAAGCATGTGCCCTGACTGGGAATCGAACCCCGATCCTTTGGTTTTCAGGCCTGCGCTCAATCCACTGAGCTACACCAGCCAGGGCCAGTAGTCATTTTTTAAAAATTTAATGATAGCCATTCTAACAAGTGATATTTCACTGAGGTTTTAATTTGTATTTCTTTGATGATTTGTGATGTTGAGCATCAATTCATGTCTTTTGGCTGTCTGTATGTCCTCTTTGGGTAAGTGTCTATTCAGTGGCTTTGTCCATTGCTTGGTTTTTGGCCTACATTTATGTTTATTAAAAACTGACATAAACAAACAAAACCTTTACAAATAATATCTCACCACACGTATCACTTTGAAACAGTAATTTTGAGACACATTATCACCTAGGAACCCCTCTCCCTCTGCCCCAGAGTCTTCCTGAAATGGTTTCCCTTTTCTTAGATTTCACCCTCTGTGCAACACCCAGAGGTGGTGTGTACAGAGGTAAGCTGTGTGGCAGAATAAAAGATCAAATGTTATTCCCTCAAATATTCAGCATCTTCAGCTGTACAGGTTCTCAGTTCTTTAGGGTCATTTTCACAGCTTTAAGATGAGTATTCATGCTGACATCTACACCTGTGATTGTCCCCTGGACCTGCATTCCAGTCTTCAGTTCAAGGGTCGCAGTTTCATGACTCAATTTCATCAAAAACCTCACGAACTTCATTCTGACGGAGCCGTCAGGTTTTCAGTGCAAGAGTGCACAAAAAAACCCGAGGGCCCACGGACTGTAGTATGAATGGCTGGAAACGCCTACTCCAAGGCCTCAGATGTAAAGTTGCTTTGTCCATTTTTCAATTGGATTGTTTTGCTTGTTTTTTGATGTTGAGTTGTAGGAGTTTTTAGTCAATTTTGGATATTAACCCCATATCAGATGTATCATTGGCCAGTATGATCTCTCATCCAGTGGGTTTTCATTTTGTTGATGGCTTTCTTCAACCTTTTCTTTCAACCTGTGCAAAACCTTTTTAGTTTGATGTAATCCCATGTTTAAATTTTTTTTGTTTCCCTTCCCTGAGATATATCAGAAAAAATATTGCTAACAGAAATGTCCAAGATTTAACTGCCTATGTTTTCTTCTAGGACTTCGGTGGTTTTGAGTCTTACAGTTAAATTTTTAATTCTGAGTTTATTTTTATATATGGTGTAAGATGGTGGTCCAGTTTCATATTTTTCGTGTATCTTTCTAATTTTCCCAACAATGTTTATGGAATAGACTGTCCTTGACATGCTGTATGGTCTCGCCTCCTTTCTCAAATATTAATCTACCTGATAGGTGTGGGTTTATTTCTGGGCTTTCTAGTCTGTTCCATTGATCTACATGTCTGTTTTGATGCCAGTGCCTCGCTGTTTTGTTGTGTTTTTTATTTTATTGATTTTATTGGGGTGACACTGGTAAATAAAATGATATAGGTGATGTGCTCTAAAGATATCAATTAAATCCATCTGATCTAGTGTGTCATCTAAGGCCACCATTTTCTTGTTGATTTTTCTGCCCGGGAGATATACCCAATGATAGATACAGCAGTCTGTATTTCTGTCAATTTCTCCCTTTATGTCCATCAAGGTTTGTGTAATATTTTTAGGTGCTCCTATGTTGGGTACATAATTTACAAGGGTTATATCTTCTTGTTGTATCGCTCCCTTTATCATTATGCAGTGTCCTTCTTTGTCTCTTACTATAACCATGTATATTTAAGGTGATTATTGATAAGTATGTATTTATTGACTTTTTAAAATCTTTAAAATATTTTTATTGTTCAATTACACTTGTCCCCATTTCCCCCCATTACTCGCCCCTGCCCTACCCACCCCCACCTCTCACCTTCAATCTCCCCCCCCCACCCCATTGTCTATGTCCATCGGTGCTTTATACATTTTATTCTTTGTAAATATGTTTCTCCTTTTGGTTATTGTTGTTGAGTTACAATTGTGTCATCTCTTTCCCCATTGCTCATTCCTGTCCCCCTTACAGTCTTGTAATACTGGTTTGGTGGTAATGAAGTCTTTTACTTTTTTCTTGTCTAGAAAGCTCTATATTTCCCCCTTGAAATTTAAATGAGTCTTCCTGGGTTAAGTAGTCTTGGTGCAGTTCCTTATCATTCATTGCTTTGAATATTTCATGACAATCCCTTATTGTCTGAAATGTCTCTGTTGAGAAAGCAGCTGACAGTCCATTATAGGTAACTGTCTTTCTCTTGCTGTCCCTATAATTCTTTGTCTTTTAACTTTGCCATTTTAAATATGATGGGTCTTAGTGCTGGCCTCTTTGGGATGATATTGTTTGTGAGCCTCTGTGCTTCTTGAACTTGTGTGTCTTTTTCCATCACCAGGTTAGGGTACTTTACAGTCATTATTTCTTCAAATAAGTTCTTAATCCCTTGCTGTCTCTTCTATTTCTAATATCCCTATGATGCAGATGTTGTTACACTTCATGTTGTTTCCAAGGTCCCTGAAACTATCCTCATTTTTGAAAATTCTTTTTCCTTCTTCCTGTTCTGATTGGGTGTTTTCTACTACCTTGTATTTCAAATCATGGATTTAGTCCTATACTACATCTATCCTATTGTGTATTCCTTTTAGTGTATAATTCATTTCAGATGATGTATTCTTAATTTCTGACCAGTTCTTCTTTATGGTTTCTATGTTCTTTCCTTTTTGTTTTAAAAGAATCAATTTTTAAAAAGATTTTATTTAGTTATTTTTAGAGAAAGGTGAAAGGAAGAATAAAGAGAGGGACAGAAACATCAATGTGTGGTTGCCTCTCATGTGTCCCCTACTGGGGACCTGGCCTACACCCCGGGCATATGCCCTCACTGGGAATCGAACCGGCAACCTTTTGGTTCACAGACTGACATTCAATCCACTGAGCCACACCAGACAGGGCTCTATGTTCTTTTTGCATGGTTACTATCTGTTTGTTAATTTCTCATTGAGTTCATCCATTTTCCCCCTAAGTTCCTTAAGCATCCATATAACCATTGTTTTGAACCCTATATCTGATAGGTTGCTTGCTTCCATTCCATTTCATTTAATTATTTTTTAAAAATTATTTAGTTATTTTTAGAGAGGGGGAGGGAGGAAGAGAGAAAGAAATATCGATGTGTGGTTGCATCTCACATGTCCCCCCTGGGAATCTGGCCCACAACCCAGGCATGTGCCCTGACTGGGAATCGAACCAGTGACCCTTTGGTTTGCAGTCCACACTCAGTCCACTGAGCTACACCAGCCAGGGCTCATTTAATTATTTTTGTGGAGACTTTTCCTGTACTTTCATTTGAGTCATGTATCTTTGGCTCTCCATCTGTTTGTTTCTGTGTATAAGGGAGATCTTCCGTGTCTCCCAGTCTTGTTACAGTGGCCTATGTAGTAGGTGTTCTGTGAGACCCACTAGCATAGTCTCCTGAATCACCTGAAAGAGGTACTATAGAAATGTCCCTTATGTAGGTTATATGCGCCCTCCTGTTATAATAGTTTCTTGATCACTGTTGACACATCCATAGATGAAGTTGACCCTAAGGCTTGCTGATTTTGAGAATTGACCCTGACCCCTATGTATGAGCTGCTGAGAGGGTGCTGACCACACAATGCAAAATTTACCTCAACAGGGTCTGGTGCCTGCCAAGATCTACCTTTGGAAGCATTGTATGTGTGGCTGATAGAATCCAGCTCTGACATTTTCTGAAGCTGTCCACTGGGTGTGTCTGTTCTGGGGCCTCTTGTGCAACTCGGTGTCAGACACTGCCTGACTGGCCCTGGGCTGCCTGTCTGGAACTGCACTGTAATCCATCTTATGGCTGCTTTTGCTGAGCCTGGGTGTGTGTGGAAAGGGCCAATCTGCTTCCCAAAGCCAGTTTACATAAGTACTGAGCACAAAGTCAAGTCAGAAAAAGGCCCATGTCACTCTGAGAGTTGCCTCTGGCTGCCTCTGTCTTCCAGCTGCCTGTTAGGCTCAGTCACTTAAAGACCCTCTGGTTGGACATGAGTTATGTGAGGTAGGTTCTCAGTGAGTCACTAGGTAGGGACAAGTGGTGTTCACCAGACTGGCACAGGTTCACATGCAGTACCATGGCTGGGTCTGAGGCCACTCAGCAAAAGTCCTAAGGCACATCACAGCAAGATGCCACCTGTTGGGTGCCTGCAGACATCTGTAGTGGGGCAGAATCTCAGCGAAGCCTTAAGGTGCAACAGGCAGAGTTTATCAAGTCCAAATAGACCAAGATTTGGCCATGTGAAGGGAGGAGTCTGCATTGGTCTGCCATGCACGAGAAACATGGTCCCCATCCTAGAACCACACATACTAGGCTGTCCTGGATTTTGCTTGGAATTCCTAGAGAGCCTGACCCCTGCAGGATGAGCTGGGATTCAGGAAGGTAAGGGATATTCAGGAAGCGAGTGGATATTTTGTGAAGGAGCGGTGCTGATCAGGCTCACAGGAAGGTGGGGGAGTGGCCTCTGCCCCAGAGCCACAGAACTTAATCTCTGATACCTCCCTGAGTCCTCCTGGACCTCCCCACACCAGGCCGAGGCAACTGACTCCTCCAGAGGACATGAGCTTTGTGGGGAAGGCAAAGGATGAGGCTATTGTATTCCCCAAGCGGATGGCATAGGGAGGGGAATGCTCAAGAAAGATGGCATTTGTGGGAGAGGGACTCAGCACAGAGACCCTTGCAGTTGTCCCTTCAGCTGTCTGTCCAGAGCCAAAACCCCAGTTTCTCCTTACAGGGCTTTTTTTTTTAATACTCTGAGTCACCCTCTCTCTGCTGGAACTCAGAGTGATGGCCCTTTGAGGGTGCCTGGGTTTACAGCAGACGCCCATCTCTCCCTGGTGGACAGAATCCCCATGGACTTTTCAGAGCTAGATAGTCTGTGTACTTCTCATTGTGGGCCTGGCGGTCTGCGCTGGGGAGCCTGGCATAGGGTTGAGACCCCGCATGCCTCAAGGGGAACCTTTGCAGCTGAAATATCTCTCTGGATTCTTAGCTGCAGCCTATTAGAGTAGAGACTGTCCTTTTTGCATCTCCTTCCTTCCTACCAATCTTGATATGGCTTCTTCTCTAAATCCTTGGAGATAATACTCCTGTTCAGCTAGTTTTCAGTTAGTCATTCAGGTTGATTTTTCTATATATTACTTCTAATTTCAGTTTGGTCCTCTAAGGAAGAAAGTTTAACTTTTATCTACTCCACCACCATCTTGGATCTTCTAAAGTACTTTTTTAGTGCTTAATAAAAGTGATGAAAACCTGCCCTGGCTGGCATAGCTCAGTGGATTGAGCACAGGCCTGTGAACCAGAGGATCGGGGTTCAATTCCCAGTCAGGGCACATGCCTGGGTTGCGGGCCAGTTCCCTGCAGGCCAACTTCTAGCAGGGGACGCACAAAAGGCAACCATACATTGATGTTTCTCTCCTTCCCCTCTAAAGATAAATAAATTAATAAAATCTTTTTTAAAAAAAAGTGATGAAAACCTAAGTAAAAGTAATCAAGAAAAAAGACACAAAATGCAAGCTACCAATTTCAGGAATTATATAGGCAACATCACAACACATGCTACAGTCACTTAAAAACTATGAAGTGAATGTTACAGACAATTTTATGCCAACAAATTCAATAATTTAGATGAAATAAAATTTCTTATGTTTCAATTTTTTCAATACTAGTTAACATTCAATATTATTTTATATTAGCTTCAAGTGTATAGCATAGTTAGAAAGTTATATAATTTATGAAGTGATCCCCCCAATAATTCAAGTGCCCACCTGGCCCCACACATAATTATTATAGTATTATTGACCGTATTCACTATGCTGTACTTTATATCCCATGAGTGTTTTGTAGCTACCAGTTTAGTTTATACTTCTTAATAGTTTCACCTTTTTACTCAGCTCCCCAACTCTCCTCCCCTCTTGGAGGTTTGCTTGTTCTCTGTATCTATGAATTAGTTTCTGCTTTGTTTGTTCTTTTATTTTGTGCTTTAGATCCACGTATAAGTGAAATCATATGGTATTTGTCTTTTTCTATTTTACTTAGCATAATAACCCCTAGCTCCATGCATATTGTTTCATTTTTTAAAGGTTTTATTTATTTATCTTTAGAAGGGAAGGGAAGGAGAGAGGGAGAGAAATATCAATGTATGGTTGCCTCTCCTGAGTCCCCTGCCGGGAACTGGCCTGCAACCCAGGCATGTGCCCTGACTGGGAATCGAACCACGGTTGTCTGGCTCGCAGGCTCATGCTCAATCCACTGAGCTACACCAGCCGGGGCCCATATTGTTTCAAATGGTAAGATTTTATTCTTTATTTGACTAGGTGGTATTCTATTCTATATATGTATACCTTCTTCATGAAATGGTCTATTGATAGGCATTTAGGTTGCTTCCATAACTTGGCTATTTTAAATAATGCTGCAATGAACATAGGGATGCATATATCTTTTCAAATTAGTGTTTTGGATTTCTTCTGATAGACACCCAGAAATGGAATTGCTAGGTTATAATGTAGTTCTAATTTTAATCATTTGAGGAATCTCTATAACATTTTCCACGGTGGCTGTACTAATTAAAAACATTTTTTGAAAAAAAAATGTTTACCAAAACTAATGCAAAGACTGGAAACTTTAAAACATATTTTTAAGTTCAATGTATTGTGATGACGTGGGTTAATAAAATTATATAGGTTTCAAGTGCATACATCTATAACACATCATCTGTATATTGCATTGTGTGTTTACCATCCAAAGTCAAATCTCCTTTGATCACTATATATTTGACCCTCCTTACCCTTTACTACCTCCTTGCCACCCCGCTTTTCCCTCCGGGAACTACCATGCCACTTGTGTGTCTATGAGTTTTTATTGGTGTTTCTTGTCTGTTCACTTGTTACTATAAGTTTTATGTCCTGCATGGAGTGAAATTATATGATTTTTTACTTTTTCCATCTGACTTACTTTACTTAGCATGACAGAATTTTTTTTAAAAAGATTTTATTTATTTACTTATTTTTAGAGGGGAAGGAGAGAGGGAGAGAAACATCAATGTATGGTTGCCTTTTTGTGCATCCCCTGCTGGTAGTTAGCCTGCAAGGAACCAGCCTGCAACCCAGGCATGTGCCCTGACTGGAAATCGAACCACGATCGTCTGGTTCACAGGCCCGTGCTCAATCCACGGAGCTACGCCAGCCAGGGCTCAGAATTTTTAAATAATGCAAATATCAAGATTAATTCAAAATTTTCTCACAAGAATATTCTGAGAGTGGATGGCTTCACTTGTGAATACTACCCAACACTTCAGGAACAAACCAATATTAAACTCTTTCAGATAAGAGGTGGGGAGTCCTCTAAACTACTTGTATGAGCTAACCATGCCCCTGATATCAAACTTTGACACAAATATTGCAAAGAAAGAAACTGCAGAGTAAAATCACTCATAAAAGTTAAAGAAAAAAATCAACAAAGTATTAGCAAATCAAATACAATTTATTTTTTTAAATACACATCTTGACCAAGGGAGGTTTATTCCAGGAATGCAAGTTTACTGTAATATTTAAAAATTAGTTAATGTAGCCCTGGCTGGTGTAGCTCAGTGGATTAAGCCTGGGCCTGCAAACCAAAGGATTGCGGTTCAATTCCCAGTCAGGGCACATGCCTGGGTTGCAGGCCAGTTCCCAGCGGGGGACACACAAGAGGCAACCATACATTGATATTTCTCTCCCCCTCTCCTTCCCTTCCCCTCTAAAGGTAAATAAATAAAACCTCAATAAATAAATAAATAGTTAATGTAGTTCACCACATTAATATAACAGAGGTGAAAAACCTCGTTATAAAGTTGCTGAACATGTATTTGACAAAATTCAATACGTATTCATGATAAGACCTCTCAGCAAATGAAGAAACAAAGGGAACTCTCTCAGTCTAATAAAGGGGATCAGCAAAAAATCCAATGACCAGTAGCATAATTAATGGTAAAATATTTAATACATTCCCTCTAAGATCAGAAACAATGTAAAATGTTCAATTCCTATCGATTACATTCAGCACTGAAGGATATAGCCTAATACAATAAATAAATAAAAATTATAAATGAGCACTGGCTGGCATGGCTTGGTGGATTGAGTGATGGCCTGTGAACCAAACGGTTACAGGTTTGATTCTCAGTCAGGGCGCATGTCCGGGTTGCAGGCCAGGTCCCTGGTTGGATGCATGCAACCAATCAATGTATCTCTCACACACTGATGTTTCTCTCTCTTTCTCTCTCCCTTCCCCTCTTCCTACAAAAATATATTAAACCTTTTTAAAAATTATAAAGGATATAAATAGAGGAAAAGAAAAAGTAGAATTATATTTATTCAGACAACCTGATTGTTTAGGAAGAAAATCTAAAGGCATCTATAAAACAATAACTAGAGCCAATAAGTGAATTTATAAGGGTCATGGAATGTAAAGTCAACATATAATAATTAATTGCATTTCTATACAATTTGGATACTGGCAAAATATCAGAAATTAAATTGAAAGGCAATTCCACTTACTATGGCATCAAAATATAAAGTACTTAGGAAATATAATAAGTTAACAAATATTATATAAGAGCTTTACACTGAAAATTAAAAGAACTTGTAGAGCAAAATTAAAGATGCAAATAAGTGAACAGATCCAACACGTTCACAGATTAAGTCTCAATATTGTTGATACTTCAATTCTCTGTATACTGATTTATAAATTCAACACCTTCGCATTAAAAATAACAGACATTAACATTTATTTTTTAAAAAGCTGATTCTAAAGAAGTTGTGACACCATAAAAGCCCTACAGGAGAACATAGGGAGGAAAACCTCAGATGTCCCATGTAGTACTATTTTTTTTTAAAATATTTTATTTATTTATTTATCTTTAGAGGGGAAGGAGAGAGGGAGAGAAACATCAATGTATGGTTGCCTTTTGTGCGTCCCCTGCTGGGAGTTGGCCTGCAGGGAACCGGCCTGCAACCCAGGCATGTGCCCTGACTGGGAATCGAACCACGATCCTCTGGTTCGCAGGCCCCCATGTAGTACTATTTTCACTGATGTCCCCTAGAGCGAGGGATATAAGGGAAAGAACAAACAAATGGGACTACATTCAATTAAAAAGCTTCTGCATGGCTAAAGAAACCATCAGCATAATGAAAAGGGAAACAACCATATGGGAAAATATATTTGCCAATGATACCTTGGACAAGGGTTTGATCTGCAAAATATATAAAGAACTGACACTACTCAACACCAGGAAGACAAACGAGACAATTAAAATATGGGCAAAGGACCTGAACAGACACTTCTCCAAGGAGGACATACAGAGGATCCGGAGACACATGAAAAGATGCTCGATATCGCTAGCTATCAGACAGATGCAAATTAAAACCACAATGAGATACCACTTCACACCAGTCAGAATGGCTATCATAAACAAAGAAACAAACAACAAATGCTAGAGAGGTTGTGGGGACAGGGGGACCCTAGTTCACGGTTGGTGGGATTGCAGACTGGTGCAACCACTATGGAAAACAGTATGGAATTTTCTAAGAAAACTAAAAATGGACATGCCTTTTGACCCAGCAATTCCACTGTTAGGAGTATATCCTAAGAACCCTGAAACACCAATCCAAAAGAACCTATGCACCCTGATGTTCATAGCAGCACAATTTACCATAGACAAGAGTTGGAAGCAACCTAGATGCCCATCAGTAAATGACTGGATCAAAAAGCTATGGTACATTTAGGGACTTCCGCCAAGATGGAGACGTAGGTGGAACACTGTGCCTTCTCCCACAACCAAGTCTGAATACAACAAAGGTTTGGAGAACAAAGACACAGCCAAAGAACAGAAAAATTGAACTATACGGAAGTATGACAACAACCAACCGTTCAACCGGACCGGTAAGAGGGGCAGAGCCAGCAGCACAGCAGGGACAGGCAAGAAAGATCCCCCAACCCCAGGCACCCAGGCAGCCCCACATCAGGTGGACCCAGTGAGGGCTTGGGGTGGCAGGCTGGCTGCGGTCACACATTCGCGTGCAGATAAACCAGCATAGTGAGCAGTGGGACAAAACACACGGGCCCCAGTGGCGAGCTCAGCCACGGCGGGCTCACCATGGTTGCACATTCACGAGCAGTGGGACAGACCGCGTGGGTTCCGCCAGCCGTCATTGCTTTCCTTTGGCCCCGCCCCCACATACAGCACCACAACCCAGGGACTGAGTGGCCCTGCCCTGGTGAACACCTAAGGCTCTGCTCCTCATACATAACAGGCACAAACAGTCCAAAATATGGCTCAAGAAGAACTCAAAGCCCCAGAGCCAATAACTCTAATTGACCAGGAAATAGCGAACCTCTCAGATGCACAATTCAAAACACTGATGATCAGGATGCTCACAGAACTGGTTGATTTTAGCCTCAAATTAGAGGAACATATGAAGGCTAAACTAACTGAAATGAAGGGAAATGCGCAGGAAACCAATAGTGATGGAAAGGAAACTGGGACTCAAATCAAGGGGGTGGACCAGAAGGAAGGAAGAAATGACCAAACAGAAAAAAGTGAAGTTACAAGAATTAAAAAAAAATGAGGAGAAGCTTAGGAACCTCCAGGACATCTTTAAATGTTCCAACATCCAAATTATAGGGGTACCAGAAGGGGAAAAGAAACAGCCACAAGTGGAATACTTATTTGAACAAATAATAAAGGAGAACTTCCCCAGTCTGGCAAAGGAAATAGACTTCCAGGAAATCCAGGAAGCTCAGAGGGTCCCAAAGAAGTTGGACCCAAGAAGGAACACACCAAGGCACATCATAATTACATTAGCTAAGATGAAAATGAAGGAGAGAATCCTAGAAGCAGCAAGAGATAAGGGGACAGTCACCTACAAAGGAGTTCCCATCAGGCTGTCAGTGGATTTCTCAAAAGAGACCTTACAGGCAAGAAGGGGCTGGAAAGAAGTATTCCAAGTGATGAAATCCAAAGACCTACAGCCAAGATTGCTTTATCCAGCACAACTTTCATTTAGAATGGAAGGACAGATAAAGTGCTTCTCAGATAAGGTCAAGTTCAAGGAGTTCATCATCACCAAGCCCTTATTCTATTAAATGTTAAAGGGACTTATCTAAGAAAAAGAAGATGAAAAACATGAACAGTGAAAGGGCAGCAAACTCAGTTATTAACAACCACACCTAAAACAAAAGCAAACCAAGAGGACAGCTAGATCAGGAGTGGAACCATAGAAATGAAGAACACATGGAGAGTTAGCAAATAGGGAGTGGGAGGAGGAGAAGGAGGAGAAGATACAGAAAATAAGTAGCATAGATGGTAGGTAGAAAATAGATAGGGGGGAGGGCAAGAATACTAGGGGAAATATAGAATCTAAAGAACTTGAGACACATGGACATAAACTAAAGGGGGG
Organism: Sturnira hondurensis; assembly: GCF_014824575.4. Classification (NCBI taxonomy): domain Eukaryota; kingdom Metazoa; phylum Chordata; class Mammalia; order Chiroptera; family Phyllostomidae; genus Sturnira; species Sturnira hondurensis. The sequence continues at coordinate 1,059,489 of NW_028080118.1, read as the reverse complement.
GAATGGTAGGGGAGGGGGTATGCAGGGTGGAGGGGAATGAAGGGGGGAATAGAACAACTAATGGTATAATCAATAAAATATATTTTAAATAAATAAATAAATAAATAAGCTCTGGTACATTTGCACAATGGAATTCTATGCTGCAGAAAGGAAGAAGGAGCTCCTACCCTTTGCCACATCATGGATGGGACTGGAAAGCATTATGCTGAGCTAAGTAAGCCAGGCGGTGAAAGACAAATACCATATGATATCACTGTTAACAGGAATCTAAACAACAAAACAAACAAGCAAGCAAAATATGACCAATGACACTCAAATATGGAACAAGCTGACAGGGTCCAGAGGGGAGAGGGGAGAGAATCATAGGGGAAAAGGGGATGGACTCACATGGACAAGTATAAAGGACACAAGGACAATAACTAAGGTGGGGGGCGGAAATGGGAGGGAGGTGGGGAGCACTGGGGGCAGGGCTGGGAATATAAGACAGAAAACTGTACTTGAACAAGAATTAAATAAAAATTAAAATTTTTAAAAAAACCCATAAATAAATAAATAAATAAATAAACCTAAATAAATAAAACCACAATGAGATACCAGTTCACACCAGGTCAGAATTTATTAGAATGTGTTCTAATAAAACGTTATTGATGGGCACTGGAATTGGAATTTCATATAATTTTCACATATATCAAAATATTCTCCTTTTTATTTTTTCTCAAATACTTAAAAATGATTTTTAAAAAACCTTTCTTAGTTCTTGGCCCATAAAAAAACAGGCACAAAAGGAAAAATGATTTTCCTATTTAATAGAGTTAAATAAGGATACATTATGTTAGAAGGAGTGTAGAAAAGACATCCAAAATGGAAGGTTATGATAAAGAATGGAATGGACCACTGAATGGGGGTGGCTGTGGGGAATGTCTTGGAGAAAATACTCTCTCCCTGCCAGATGACCCACCAACATTGAACATGGGGAAATGAGGAGGGATAGCAGGTCATTTTGGGATGAATCTTCAGTGGGTATGGAAGAACCACCCCATTTCTCCAACCATAGCACATTGGTCCCCCCCCACACACACAGAGGTGCCAGGAGCAGTGCTCTATGATATCTAAGCCATCTCTATGCTGCCATTGGCTAGTGACCATGGTTCCTTCCTCAATGACCAAACAAAGGGCAAGGGCGTGGCTCTCCATCACCTAGGAAACAGTACACACCTCTCTACATAGAATGGCCAGAAACCCTGGGGAATGCTTTTAGAAAGCTTTATTTGACTGAGGAAATCTGTACACAGGAGGACCCTAGGATAAATATGGAACCCCAAGCCATAAACACAGAACGGCAAACCCCAAGAAAGAAAAGGAAAACGGAAATGAAGACTCCTTGTCAACCCAAAACCGGCAAGAGTAACAAGGTCAGATAATCCTACCCATGATCCTCTTCGTCCCCACTGCTCTCCTTAAGACTCCTACTTTACCCCTGCCTGGCACAAACCCCTTCCTCAACCTAAATCCCTATTTATGATGTTACCCTTTCCTATACATTTCCATTCTTTTCTCCGAAACCAGTGTCCTGCTGACTCATTTGGTTGCCCTTCCAGGTACAAAAGAAAACCAGAAAGGGAAAAAGCCCCGCTCAAAGAAAGTCAAGGAAAAAATCTCCACCACCCTCCTCTCCTTCAAGGATGACTGGCGGAGCAGTAAAGCCAACAATATTCATCTGTTCCCACAAACTGAATAAGCCAAAAAATAAAAATGCGCATAGCAGGAACAAGTGCCGCTGGAATGTCACACCATGCCACGTGACATCCTGTGCAGCAAGGAAATGCAAGGCTTGGGCCAGAAACGTAGAACAAGTTGCAGCAGTGTCAGGAGTTGTGAAGTACGTGTACAAAAACAAGTAGATCTGAGGCCACCAGGGTACACCAGTATTGATTACAATAAAGTCAACATGTTATGAAATGGAGATTTGTGTGTCTGTGTGGTATGGAGGGAGGGAAGGAAAGGGAGTCAGGAGTGTGAGAGGAAAGGAACGTCAAATTCCTGGAGGTTTGGGGGCCGGACTGGCAGGTCCATAGTTGGCCAAACATTGGGGGATAAGACTGGGTGAGGGCCGAGAATGGAAGACAAATGTCCTCAACACTTTGTCCCACAGGAAAGAAGAAAAGGGGCTTTGGTGGTTCTGTATGTGTGGGGGGTAGAGAGGGAGGGTAACATCAGAGTGGCGATGGCAGAACCCAGGTCACTCTGTCATTACAGAGTATGTATGTTGTGCCTGACCTGATGTTGTAAGCAACTGAAGGCCCTCAGAAGAACACAAAATTCACCCTAGAGGAAGTCAGTGGCAGCACTGTCCATACTAAAATAGTGGGGGGAGGGGGTGGTTGGAGGCCACAAACCCAAAACTGATTGGGCCACTGTCTTGATAAGCTTGGCGTGGGGCAGCAGCCTAGCAGGGGTGAGGCAGTGAGGGTACACTGCCCACGGGCTTCCGATAAAGAAAAGCACTGTCCATAGAGAATTTGAATATAAGAATGTGGGGTGGGGGGGGGGTGTTTCAGGAACATGTATAAAGGACACCTGGACAAAACAAAAGGGGGGTAGGATCAAGGGGGGGGGGAGTGGGGATGGCTGGGGTGGGGGGAGTGGTGGGGGGAAACTGGAGGCAACTGTAACTGAACAACAGTAAGAAAAAAGTTAAAAAAAGAATGATAAAAACCAATAAAAGTCAATCTTGTTTTTATTAGCACCATAACCAAGCGTTTCTAATTTTTTGCCTCCCCCAACCCTGCCATAACACACAAATCTTTCTTTGGTTTAAGTTCTAAAAAAGTGTTGTCGTTAATATTAAGTTTTAATATTGACAGGACCCCCCCCCCCTTACCTGCAGTGGATATGTTCCAAGATCTGAAACCTCAGATAATACCGAAGCTTATATAACCTACGCCTTTCCCTATACATGCATATATGCCTATGATAAAGATTAATTTATAGATTAGGCACAGTAAGAGATTAATAATAACTAATAATCAAATAGAACAGCCCTGGCTGGTGTAGCTCAGTGAATTGAGCTCAGGCTATTGAAGCAAAGGGTCGCTGGTTCGATTCCCAGTCAGGGCACAGGCCTGGGTTGCAGGCCAGGTCCCCAGTAGGGGGTGCACAAGAGGTAACCGCACATTGATGTTTCCCGCCCTCTCATTCTCCTTCCCTTCCTGCTCTCTAAAAATAAATAAATAAAAAATTTAAACATGGAACAATTAAAAAAATATACTGTAATAAAAGTTATGTGAATGTGGTCTCTCTCTCTGATAACTGAGATGACTACCAAGTGAGTAACAGGCAGGTAGACTATACAGTGTGCAGACACTGGACAATGGGACGATTTACATCCTGTGTAGGAAGGAGCAGGATGACACGAGTTTTCTTCAGACTATTCAGAACAAGGCACAATTTAAAACTTGTGAATTGTATATTTTTGTAATTTTCCATTTAATGTTTTTGGACCACTGCTGACGGCGGGTAACTGAGTTTATGGATAAGGGATACTGTGTATGTATGTAAAATCTACATCAGCTGATTTTTAGTACTCCTGTTTTTATCATTTTATTCTACAGGGAAGTTAAATTGGGTACATTCTTTTTTTTTTTAAGATTTTATTTATTTATCTTAGAGGGGAAGGGAAGGAGAGAAATATCAATGTATGGTTGCCTCTCATGAGTCCCTGCTGGGAACTGGCCTGCAACTCAGGCATGTGCCCTAACTGGGAATCAAACCGTGATACTCTGGTTCACAGGCCCATGCTCAATCCACTGAGCTACACCAGCCAGGGCTAAATTTGGTACACTCTTGTTAAATACTTGGCCCCAGATCCAGGCTATTATTTTCTAAAGTAAGTTCTCAACAATTTTGAGGTCCTTGAGCTTGCTTTGAACACACTTCTAGACTACAGTCCCTGTACTAATAATATAATATACATATTCCATGTTTAAAAAGTAAACTATAAGTGAAATAAGCCAGAAGGTGAAAAACAAATACCATATGAGCTCACCTTTAACAGGAACCTAATCAACAAAACAAACAAACAAGCAAAATACAACCAAAGACACTGAAATTGAGGGCAGGGTGATGGTGAGGTGACCAGAGGGGAGAGGGGAAGGGATTTTAGGGGAAAATGGTGAAGGATTTGCAGGAGCAAGTATAGAGGACACATGGACAATAAGAGGGGTGGGGTGGAGGCGGGAGAAGATGGAGAGGGCTGGAGTTGGGGTGGGGGGAGAGGCAGAAAACTGTACTTGGAAGATTTTTTAAAAATGTGAAAATAGCCCTGGCTGGTGTAGCTCAGTGGATTGAGTGCAGGCCTGCGAACCAGACGATCGCGGTTCGATTCCCAGTCAGGGCACATACCTGGGTTGCAGGCTAGTTCCCAGCAGGGGCCAGTTCCCAGCAGGGGCCAGTTCCCAGAAGGGGCCAGTTCTCAGCAGGGGATGCACGAGAAGAGAAGCAACCATACATTGATATTTCTCTTCCTCTCTCCTTCCCTTCCCCTCTAAAGATAAATAAATATTAAAAAAAAAATTTTTTTTAATGTGAAAATAGTCATCGATATTAAGAAAAAAGTAAATTCTAAATTAAACATTATAGCACAGTGATTGTAAAGAGAAAGAATAACTTGAGTAACTTCAGCTCTGATTCTACGTAATCACTTGTTTTTATTTATGTGTAAATCAGTGAAACTGCAACTCAAAGAGTCAAATTTGGAAGGTGCTGAAACTTACAATATTTGAAAATAAATGTGTCACTAAATCTGAAAAATATCTTTAAACATGAAGTGTATGCTTTAATTGTTAATTATTTCAATGCTTGATAAAAATAAAAATAATAAAATCTTTTCACTAGTTGTATGATTTACTATTGCAATAGTTGCCTCAATGGTACTTTTCACACACCTTGATCTTGAAATTTTCTTATGACTTTTACACTATGATAATTATACATAAAATGTTTTATAAAAGAAAATCATACTGTATTTTCTTCCTGATCATAATCATTTGTTTTAATTCATGCACGTTACTAAAAATACAACTGGTGAATACACTGAAAGTCATTAAATTATGAACATTAACTGCTCACTTGTACATTTTAATGTTGGTTTGTACATTTAAATGGTTGAATTGTAGGGCATGTGGATTATGTCTCAATAAAACTGATAAAAAACATTATTGCCTCTCCAGGTAACAAATACACTAATTGTGCCACGGGAGGGACACATTTCATTGTCTGAAACCCTTCGTAATTGGGCCCTAGTCCCCGAGCTTTTTGTTTTCACTTTTTGTTTTGAACAGCTTTATTGAGGCAAAATTGACTTAACAACAAACCATCCATGTTTAAAGTGTGCAATTTTGAGGGTCTCTGTGCTCCAAAGTTGTTGAGTCTTTGCAAACCTCAAGATACTGTATTTTACACTCAGTCTTGACAATTATATTTTTAGCACTTTCAAGAGAATAGTCTTTTGACTATGAGTCTAATTGCTGTTTTTCATAAGTAATCACTCTTTTTTCTTGTACTTTTCAAAGTATTGTTTTAATCCTGTACAGTTTTACTTTGATGCATCTATCTGTGTATTGACTTTCATTTAATTCTACTCAATACCCAAAGTATACTCCAGAAATGAGGACTCAGGTGTTTCTTCAATACTGGGAATTTTTTTTTTGTTATTATATCAGCAAATACTATTTCTCTGCAATCCTCTTCACCATTTCAGGAACTCCTGTGGAATACCTGTTGAAGTCTCTCAATTTATAGTCCACATTTCATCACTGTTATGTTGCATTTTAAAAAATATTCTTCTCTTTTTGTAACTACACTTAGAATTCCTCAGTATTCTCTTATACTTCACTATTTTCTCTGTGTGTCCAATCCTAAGTTTATACTTTCTTGAGTTTGCAGTTAAATGACTTTCTTTTCCACAATTTCTAATTGGTTTTTTCATATCCAGCTGGTCTCATTTTTCATCTGTTTAATTTATATGTCTCTGTTTCATAGTTTCCTGCCATCACCAGCGCAAGTTGTTTGTATACCTCTTTGAACATCCTCAACATACTTAAAAAAAAATCTTTGACAGTCCTTACTGTAATGTCACTTTGTCCTGAACACATTCACATTCTGATCGCTTATTTCCATGGGGGGGTCTTAATTAGTGTAGAATTTTTCATGTGTTTTGAAATTTTGGTGTGGAGGCTCAGTTTGAATAAAATATAATTTTGTTCCCCTTCCACATTCTCTATATCCCATGCTTCTTCCTTTTATTGGCATTTCATGTTGCTCCTACATGGTTCTTGGGATCGCAGTTCAGAACCAGGAAATATGCAAGATGTGACTGGAGCATCTGATAAGTGCCTGAGGGTAATAAGCACCTCAAAGAAAGGAAGAAATGAAGGGAGGTGCAGAGAGAGGAACAGGGGTAAGAGAGGAGGAAAAGGGAAGGAAGGAAGGAAGGAAGGAAGGAAGGAAGGAGGAAGGAAAGGAAGGAAGGAAGGAGGGAGGGAAGGGAGGGAGGGAAGGAAGGAAGGAAGGAGGGAGGGAGGGAAGGTGGAAGGAGGGAGGGAAGGAGGGATGGAAGGAGGGAGGAATGGAGGGAGGGAAGGAGGGATGGAAGGAGGGAGGAATGGAGGGAAGGAGGGAGGAAGGGAGGGAGGAAGGAAGGAAAGAAGAGAGAAAAAGGTTAAGATGGCAGACTATGCCATTCCTGACTTCAGTCTCCCCTTCACAAAATGACCAGTTAGAAACTATCCATAGACAAGACAGCTTTGTGAAAATCCCACAACCTGGAGGTGAGGTTGAACCACACCCTTGGACCAGAGACCAAGAAGGTCTGCATTAGAGAGGTAAACGGAGCAGATTTGTTCTGACTGCATCACCCCACCCCGAGGATGGCACAGTGCAGCACCCAGAGGACCCCCTAAGCCTCTGGTTTCTCTACTGGAATAAAGAAAGCCCAAAGTGGGGACCCAGCTTTCCCAGCACTGCCAGGTGCACACCAGGAAGCCACAGTGGGTCTCGCCTCACAGAGATCACTGAGGGGGATTGGCAGGAATGGATCACTGGGGATCAAATAGAGGGAAGGGAGTGGGGCTTAGAGGAACGAGCCCACAGATCTCAATGGACCACATGACTACTAGCGGCATCAACCAAACACATCCCAGTCAGTGGTTCTGCCCATCTGCAGAGCTAAGCCATTGTCCCTGATTAGCCAGAGATCCATCTGGTTTGGATCCTAAGATCCCAAGCTCATGGTCCATACCAGCCACACAGCTCATACTAGTCAGACAGAGAGGAAAGATGGAAGTCGCACACAACTGGAGAGAAAAGCTACAGTCCTGCCTGACCAAAAGGCCTGGCCAGAGAGAGCCCCAGGCAGCCATGGAGCTGAACCGACCTTTTTATCATTATATAATACCCTTATTTGTCACTTGTGACCATTTTTGACTTAAAGTCTATTTCGTCTGTTATAAATATAGCCAAGCCTATTTCTCTTAATACCATTTGCATGTAATATCTTTTCCATATCTTTTATGTCCTAAAATCTCAAGTGAGTTTCCTGCAGGCTTCCAGTTAAGATGGCAGCGTAGGTAAATGCAGTATTCACATCCTCCCATAACCACATAAAAATTACAACAAAACTACATAATGACCATCATGCAAAACCACCTGAAATCCAGCTGAACATAAGTCATACAACTAAGGAAATAAAGAAGAAGCCACATGGACACTATGGGAGGAGCAGAGATGCAGAGCGGACTGGTTCCATACTGACTTGTGGCGGATAAAAATTGGGAGAGTTAGCTCAGCTGTGGAAATCCTCCCCTAGGGAGCAAGGTACCCCAGCCCTACACCAGGCTCCCCACCCCAGGTTTCCAGTACTGGGAAGGGAGGACACCATAACTGCTGGCTGTCAAAACCAACAGGCATGAATGTGATCGAGGAGTAACAGGCATTCCTCTTAAAGGGCCTGTGCATGGACTTCCTGAAGAGATCACTGGCTCCGAGCACCAGTGCAGGGACAGACGCTCCAAAGGCACCAGGGACATATAGGGACAAATTGAATTGTCTGGCATCAGAGCAAGGGCAGGAGAGACAGCTTTCTCCCAGACAGAAGTGTTGGCAGTGCCATTATTCTTTGGATGAGCCTGCCCCACCAGAGTCAGTGGGTAGGTGCTATAGCTGAGTCTTCATCTGTGAGGGCGACTTTGCTCGCAAGCCCCCCCCCCCATGTGCCATGGATGAGAGTAAACATGACAGAGACATGATATGATCTGCTTGGGGAGGAGAGATGGCCAGTTTCCCAAAGGAAAAAGGCCTTGAGCGGTGGCCAGTTTCTTAGGGGAAAAAGGCCTGAGCCCCTTTCTCCAGGGCCTTTTAATTGGGTTGTAATACACAGGAATACAGGGTGGCAAGGACCAAACAATAGACAACATTTCAAAGAAATCTGAGGGCTTAGTCTGAGTCAGAGTCTGTCAGGAAGAGTTTTAGGGTTTCCTGCTCGAACCCTTAACATATGAATGAAAGCACTCTTAGCAGAGCAGATTTCACAGGTTTTTCAGCAATTCTTTGTGATGCCGGATTTTCCCCCAGGACACACTCTAACAAGGCAAGGAGCTGCACCCCTCCCCATCAGGTATTCAGGCTTAAGGGAATTAGAGATAAGAAGCGCTTCTCCCAGAGGTCATGGGGACTAGGGCTTTGTCAAAGCCAAGGGGCGAGAGTCCATTGCTCCCTCTTTGTCGCAGCCTCCCCGAGTCCTTCCATGATGGCCTCCCAAATGATCAAGTCTGGCTTAGGTTGTCCCCCCCCCCCACCTGGGGGGCCTTACTCGTCAATGACTTCTGACCATGCTTTGGGGGCAGGGGGGAAACAGGCAGCATTTGCTACCAGAGACAAGCTTTGGTTCCTGCAGCTCCCATTCCAGAGGTCACTGACTCCTCCTTAGCCTCAGGGGGTAGAGTTACAATTCTTAGAACCAGGCAGAGGGGTCCACAACATTCATCAACCTGGGTAAGTAACAGTGTTTGCCCTGCCTGGTGATTCCCTGAGACTCTGCTGCACCCAACTTGAGGGCCCACCCAAGTAGTTTTTGGTGGTTTATCCATACAAACAGCCTGTCTGGGCTCATGCTGCAAACTTTCCTACACTCTCTCAAACAAGCAGCATCTGGCCTCAGTGTGTCCCTTACCTTTTGCTAAGAGGTGTCAGGTCCTGGTACTAGTGACTGCTGGTCTTGAATTGAAGCTTGGCCTCTCCTGGACACCTCCAAGCCTAGCATAAGTAGCAACCACCTGCAGATCACACTGTAGCTCATGCCTGGTGGCCCTGGGCAGGACACAGGTGATGGCTGACTCCGGCCTGTACCTCTCAGGAGGCCACAGAGCCAGTGCACCCAGTAAGATAGCTTCAGACTATGCTGAAGCACCACCCAACCAAGTGATACACTCAAGGGGTGAACTCAGTGGGCACCAGAGCCCTGTTGAAGCAAGTCCTTCTTTGTGGGGTCAGTTCTTGCACACAAGATCCTCCATGGAGGTTGTGGCCAGTCTTTATATCGTAAATCTCTCCCACTGACATACTAATAGCAATCAAGACTCAACTACACCAGCCCTGGCTGGTGTAACTCAGTGGATTGAGCACGGGCCTGCGAATCAAAGGTTCACGGTTCGATTCCCAGTCAGGGCACATGCCTGGGTTGCAGGCCAGTTCCCAGCAGGGGACACAGGAGAGGCAACCATATGTTGATGTTTCTCTCCCTCTCTCCTTCCCTTCCCCTCTAAAGATAAATAAATAAAACCTTAAAAAAAAACCCTCAACTACACCAGGAGTTTACAGCCTACATGGAGAGTGCACCCGGAGTACCTACATCAGGTGATAGGGGAGGCTGTGCCAATGGGACCAACAGGACACCTACTACATAAGGCCACTATACGGAGACTAGTAGATACGGCAGCTCTACCTAATACATAGAAACAAACACAGGGAGGCTGCCAAAACGAGAAGAAAAAGAAACATGGCCTAAATGAAAGGACAAAACAAAACTCCAGAGAAAGAACTAAACAAAATGGAGACAAGCACTCTATCAGGTGCAGAGTTCAAAACAGTGGTTATAAGGATGCTCAAAGAGCCCTGGCTGGTGTAGCTCAGTGGACTGAGCGCGGGCCTGCGAACCACAGGATCGCGATTCGATTCCCAGTCAGGGCACATGCCTGGGTTGCAGGCCAGTTCCCGGTTCATGGCAGGGGATGCACGAGAGGCAACCATACATTGATGTTTCTCTCTCTCTCTCCTTCCCTTCCCCTCTAAGATAAATAAATAAAATCTTTAAAAGAAAAAGGATGCTCAAAGAACTTAGGGGAAGACTAGATGAACTTAGAACTTCAACAAAAAAGATTTTTTAAAAACATAAAAACAGAGATAGGAAACATTTTTAAAAACAGTGAGAAAAATAACTGAAATGAAAAATACGTTACGTGATATTGACAGTTGAGTGTATGAAGCAGAGGACCAAATCAGCAATTTGGAAAATAAGAAAGCAAAAAAAAAAAATACCCAATCAGAAGAGGAAAAAGAAAAAAGAATCCAAAAATATGAGAATATGGTTTAAGGAGCCTCTGGGAAAACTTTAAGTGTACCAATATTTGCATCATGGGGGTGCTTGAAGAGACAGAGTAAGGAATTGCAAACCTATTTGGAAAAATGATGGAAAAACTTCCCTCACCTGGTGAAGGAAGTAGACATAAAGGTCCAGGAAGCGCAGAGAATACCGAACAACATTAACCCAAAGAGTCCCACGTTAAGATGCATCAAAATTAAAATGCCAAAGGTAAAAAACAAAGAGAGAATCTAAAAGCAGCAAGAGAAAAGCAGTCGGTTACTTAAAAAAAGTAACAAATCAGACTGTCAGCTGCTTTCTCAAACTTTGCAGGCCAGGAGGGGTTGGCAGGAAATATTCAAAGTGATGAAAAACAATGATCTACAACCAAGACTACTCTGCCCAGAAAGGCTTTTAGAATGGAAGGGAAGATAAAGAGCTTCCCAGACAGGAAAAGCTAAAGGAGTTCATCACCACGATACCAGTCCTATGAGAAATGTTAAAGGGTCTTCTTTAAAAAGAAGAAAAATATCAGAAATATGGATAATACCATGGCAAAAATACATATATATCAACAGTTACTTTAAATGCAAATGGATTAAATGCTTCAATCAAAAGACATAGGGTGGCTGAATGGATAACAAAACGAGACCCTTACATATGTTATATACAAGAGACTCACTTTAGATTGAAAGACCAACTTAAAGTAAAGGGAAGGAACAAGGTATTTCATGAAAAAGGAGACAAGCAAACAAACAAATCACCAGGGTAGCAATCCTTATACCAGACAAAAGACTTTAAAACAAAGGCTACAACAAGGAAGAAGGACCCAGCAACTCCACTTCTGGGTATTTATCCAAAGAAACACAAAACGCTAATTTGAAATGACATATATATCTATATGTTTGTTGTAGCATTATTTATAATATACAAGATATGGAAGCAACCTTAGTGTTCATCAATAGATCAATAAATAAATAACTAGTGTATATGATCATGGAATACGATTCAGCCATTAGAAAGAATGAAATCTTGCCATCCGCAACAGCATAAATGGACCTAAAAGGTATTATGTTAAGTGAAATATGTCAGTCAGACAGAGAAAGACAAGGGCCAGATGATTTCATTTATTTGTGGAATAAAAATAAATAAATGAACAGGCAAAATAGGAATAGATTCATAGATACAGAAAACAAATTTATAGTTGTCAAATGGGAGGGAGTTTGGGGAATGGGTAAGAAAGGTGAAGGGATTAAGAAGTACACATTGGCCCTGGCTGGTGTAGCTCAGTGGATTGAGTGCGGGGGCCTTCGAACCAGAGGATCGCGGTTCAATTCCATGCCAGGGCACATGCCTGGGTTGCAGGCCAGTTCCCAATGGGGGACACATGAGAGGCAACCATACACTGATGTTTCTCTCCCTTTCCTTCCCTTCCCCTCTAAAGATAAATGAATAAAGTCTTAAAAATTTTATTTTAAAAAAAGGAAAAAAAATTCTGAAACCAAGATCAATTAAATCAAATTTGCTAGGGTAAAGGGCAAGAATCCTTTCAGTCACCTGTAAAATGGGCACAGCAATGGCACCTACCTCATTACGGTTGTGATGAAGATGAAATGAGCTAATGTATGTAAATCACCTGTCACTTACTGGGTACTCACAATGAATGACAGCTTTATCTAAAAGCTACCCACATGATTCTGGTGTTCAGTCAGGACTGTGTATCACTGACTACTTTAAATGATCTGCATTTCACCCAGAATAGGCAAAGAAGTACTAGAGCCCAGCAGGCTCAAGAGAGTGAGGGTTTAAGGCAAGGTTTGAAGGCTGCAGCCCTTGGTTCTGCTATGAAAGAGGCTGGTTAGGGACTTGTGAATTCCAATTCTAATCTCCTCTCACATGTGTGAGAGCTCATGGCAGGGGGCGGGCATTCACCTTCCTTTATACAAGGGCACACAACTGCAAAATGGATGAGCTAAGAGTTTTAGAGGATCTATCTTGAAAGTAAGGTTTCGTCCTACTTCCCACCACAGTCCTCTAAATTGGTCCATAGCCATTACTGCTTTTCACCATAGGAATAACTCCCTTGAGGAGTTTGGTCAAAAGGTCTGTCGGTCTAATTTTTAGCATTCCGGAGGGCTGAGATATACAAGTGCACATGGCAAGGTTTGTTTTGTACTTTAGAACAGGGGTCCCCAACCTCTGGGTTGTGGACTGGTAATGCTCCAGGCCTGTCGGGAAGTGGGCTGCACAGCAGGTGAGCTTGAATGCAATGCACTTGAATTGTCCTGAAACTATCCCTCCACCCCAGATCTGTGGAAAAATTATCTTCCACAAAATGGATCCCTGGTGCAGGAAAGGTTGGGGACCACTGCTTTAGAAGACGCAGACATAAGACCCACCCATGACAAGTTATGCAAAAACAATCATCTTTGCAAATAATATGAAGCATGCAATTTTGTCCTGCAAAGGGAAACTTTACCCCTGGAGATAAAGTGTGAAGAATAAATAACAAAAAGCACATGTTTTGGAGTCATGGATAGGATAGATAGGAAGTGAGCAGCACATAGAAAGTCTTTAATAAATGGAAACTGGTGTCATAAGTGTCTGATGATGCTTAGATGCAATTGTACAAGAAAAGGAGATGGCTCCAGAAGCCTGAGCAGGTTAGGAACCTAGTAAGATGCTAAGGAAGGCAGAGATACTCCTGGTTTCCAATTCCAGCTTCCACCAATCACTGTGTGATCATAGACAGAAAGACATGTGACCTCCCAGCACCTCAATTGGTTCATCTGCAAAATGGGTACAGTAATGGTACTTACCTCATTAGGGTTGTAGTGAAGATCAAATGAGATAATGTATGTAAATCACCTGCCACTTATTGGGTGCTCAATAATTGATAGCTACTTTGATTACCCTTTCAAGGTGAAACAATTTCCAGCCAAACCATTAATATCAGTGATTCCCTTTATTTGACGACCCAATCTGCATCTGATTAACTCTTTGTAAGTATCTCTTGGGGTAGAATTGTAATGTGTCCATCACTTTCTCTCACAAGGAAGATTTGGCTGAAATTCTGTGCTCAGGAAATTAATGGCCTCTGCAAAACCATTTGCATAAGTAATTGTGCTATCACAGTGACGTTAAAGAATGCATCCTGATCTGGTCCTGTCAGCACAGAGACAGAGCCACAAGAATGAAAACACACTCAAGGCCTGCTGATTAGTTGCTCCAAGACTTTTCCCCCAGAAGCCTGCCTTATTTTGCTGAGATGGGCTGAAAAAATTCCGGCAGCACAGTGGCTGTAGAGGAAGAACACCTAAGGAAAAAGCCTTTCAGCTCCTGACTGACCGAGATTCCGCCCAGGGACAGGAGATAAAAATCCAGCCTCCCAAAGTGCACTGCACACGCCAACTCTAGCCTTTCATTCTGGGGTCATGCGTTCCTCGGCAGAGATGCTCTGTGACCCTCAGGAGGGGCTTGCCATTCAAGACATGCAAGATCGAGCCACCCGCATCCAGTTGGCCTGGTCCAAACATGGGGCACTTGGGACCTTGGGTGTCTCCCTACTTTACTCTTCACTATCTCTATCAAAGGGCAAGGTGTACCCTCTACAAAGATCAGGCCTCGCCTTAACCCCTGATAGCCCAAAGGTATGCATCCTAATCAGAGTCTAGTGGCAATAAGGTGAAGACGCCCATGCTGAACAAAGACCCATTCTGCTACTTCCTAGTTGGATGAGTTTGCTAAGCTTCTCAACTTCTGTGTGTAAATTTCTTCTTTTGTAAATTGCAAGGGATAAGAGTATCTCCTCCTAGCACTAAAGTTGAAATGAGATAGCGCTTAATAAATGTTGGTTGCAGCAGAAGCACTCAGCAACTGGTAGCTATCGTGTTGATTATTAATCCAAGTTGAAACGAAATGGATAAAATTAAAGCATTTTCTTACTTGGGGCTCTGGCTTCAGAGGTGAGTCTCCCCATGTATTTTCAGTGTTCAAAATATTTCACAATATGGGTCAACGAAGAACTGATAACACACCGGCGGGTTATCCTAAATTTGTTTTTTTACCACACTGAACGCAGAACTGTTGGAGAAAGCGTACTCTCATATATTGCTGGTGAGAAAATGAATACCTACAGCTTGTCTGGAGAGGACTCTGGCATTATCTGCTAAAACTAAAAGTATAGGTACACTTCAGCACGGCTAATACACTCTCGGGAATCTATTCTATAGAAATAAACGCACTAGGAATGCAGGGAATGTTTGTGAGGAGCGGTATGGCTGATTGAATCACACATCCAACCCATGGCCTTTTATACCAGTATTTCACAGAATGAGGTGGTTTCCATGGTGTATTGTTAAGTGAGAATAGCGAGATGTGGTAGTATGTATGTATACTAGGGTGCCATTGTTGTCAAATAAAATGTATAAAACATTCTTTGTCTGCGTGTAATATAAATGTTTTTATATAATTATGTAAGCATGGAGGGAGGCATGCAAATATCTGTACCAACTTATTCACATTAGTTACCTTTGTGTAGAGCGTGAGGGAAAAGGGACGCACATTTTTAAAAGAAAGGTATCCTGGAGGGGGAGCGGTGGGAGGAAAGCGCAGGCAACTGTAATTGAACAGCAGTAAAATCATGGTTTAAAAAAAGAAAAGAAAAACAAACACACAGACAAAAAACATAGACACAGAAAACAATGGGGTGATTACCAGAGGGAAAGGGGAGTGGGGGAAGGTGGAGCAGGGTAAAGGGGGGACAAATGGTGATGGAAAATGACTAGACTATGGGTGGTGAAAACAATACAATATATAGATGCTGTTTTATAGAACTGCACATTGGAAAACTGTACAGTTTTGTTCACCGATGTCACCCCAATAAAATCAATAAATTAAACAAAGAAAGGTATCCACAGTGAAAACTTTTATTCTAGAGTCCTATTTCTGTGCAACTGTGTGTGCCGGTGCATGCGCACATGCGTGCAGAGAAGGAAGGGAGAAAGAATGGTTAGCAAGATGATGCGTATCTCTTTGGTTCACAGACCCGCACTCAATCCACTGAGCCACACCAGCCAGGGTAGATGATGCATATCTCAAAGGGAAGGGAAAGCCGAAAAAATATTCATTTGTTCATTCACTTATTCATTTGACACAAGTAGAACCTAAAAGTTTCCTTAAGGGGACATTCTCTCTCAGTTAGGAACTGCTAACAGCAGTTCCTTTGGGGAAGGAAACTGGGCAGTCAGTGGCAGGAATGACTGCGTGGGAGGGAGATTTGCTTTTCACGGTTTCCCCTTGTCCGTTTTGAATTTTTTACCATATGCACATCACTAACTCAAAATAAGATATACAATTCAAGTGTTATAACTCTCTCAAAGATCAATGATTAACCGTCAGTTGCCTGGGTAGGCACACCACCAGCCTTGTCTAGTACCTACCCTTCCTTCCCATTTCAGTGCCAGGGTTCCCGCCATCCCTTCTGTCCAGAAAACTCTCATATACACCCTTTTGATATTGGCTTGAGTATTATCGCCTCACCACTGTGAGTAACTTAGGACCTCTGTTTTATCTCCTAGTTACACATTTTTGTTCTTACTTGTATTTATTGAATAAAGTTATTCTACAGACAATGTTTGACAACCACACGTGCACAGTTTCACCCAGGAGGGTGTTGCCTCTTACCTTCTGGAAAACTTACCAGGCAAGCTCAATTTTGACTAGTTGCACCAGAACCACAGAAAAACCCAGCAACTGCATTAGAAACTGTGTCACCCATGCTAAACATTTCGCAAATATTTCCCAGGTCCCAGGTATTGTGTGGAGCCGTGGCGAAACAGAGTAAGCAGAAATTGAGGCAGTCCCTGATCTCATGGAGTTTACAGTGCAGCGGAGAAGACCGGCATTAAATTCGCTGATAACTGAATAAATGAAATAATTAAAAGTTGTGCAACTGCAAAGAAGGAAGAGTGCAGGGAGCTATCAGAGCAATATATTCAATAAATGCATCTCGCTTGTGTGTGCTATATATTTTTAATGCAGATAGATGTAGCTGTAATAGATTCATTTAAAGGGCCGTTGAATACATAGTGACTTTTTGCCTATGTATTTTTTCTCAGGCACCAAATTCTAGTAGCACAACTATGGTCAATGTTGGGAGGGCAGGATGGGACAAGATTCCTCATGCAAATTGCAAACATTCACAAGGGGTCTTTACAATATGTCCATACTTCGAGAGAAACCTTGGGCTAAGTGGATGCTGGGTTGTTGTGCCAAAGGCCCAAAATGGATGTGGAAGTGATTGTTGACCCATTTTTAAAAATTTATTTATCAAGGATTCCACAAGAATAGCTGTTGGATTCACTCAATAAAAATCACTGTTATTGAAAGAGGGGTCTTTGGACACAAAATAATTTTGAACCACCAATTTAATAAATCTCTGAAATTACAATGCATTCTCTCTCTCCCCCCCTCCCCTCCCCTCCCCCCTTGCATCTCACGCACACAGTGGTGAACATTTGGCAAGAATTAGCAAGCAGTAACATGCCTATGAAAGAGAACGGTTGCAAACTTACCCCTGCCGCCATTCCTTATCTCCCAAAACCTAACCACAAACAGGGTGAAGGGAAGACCACCACCCTTCCCACCCACGGTGTGGGCTAGTACCTGGGCCAGTTTGCAGAAGTGCCCTAATATACAGGGTGAGGGACTGTCCCCCACATTTTAGCCTGGAGAATGGGGGAGCCTAGGAACAACAGCTGTGTGCTTGGCCCCCTGCTGACCCTGCAGGGGGTCCACGAGGAATGCAAAATTCACTCTGTGCCCTCAGAGAGCCTGAAGCTAGCCAGGAGTCACGACTTAGAGAGGAAAAACACAGAACCGGAGTTAATCTCATTTATCCAGACTAGCGGTAGGAGCAGAACTTTCATAGAAATTAATTGTCTAATTAACTGATATTTTCTTTTAAGAGTTTATCCTGTTTATTTGGATCATTTTCACCGGAAAGCCTTCTAAATGTATTACAAATTGGTTTTATTCAATGGAACATTCTGGGCATGATTTAACCTTTTCCTGATGACTCGAGGTCATCAGTATGAATATCCTTTATTGTGGCTCATCTGCGTTTGCATTATTCTGAATTCTCTTTCTTTCCACATCTGGCTGTCAGCTGTCACTGCTCACCCACAGTTAATGAGCCTGTCTCTTCCAAGCCTCTCAGCTCTTGGCTAATCACTGATAATAACAGCAAAAACTGCATTGATCCTCTGCTACATGCCAGGCCCTGTGCTAAGTGCTTTGCATGGATTAATTAATTAAATCCTCGGCACGACCCTTGAGGCAGGTACAATTATTATCCCCAAATTACAGATGGGGTAACCAAGGCCCAGAAGGATCATTTGCCTAAGGTTAAACAGCAAGTATACAGCAAAACCAGGATTTGGAGCCCGACCTGCTGCTCTCGCGATTTCAACGCCTTTACCACCACATCAGTGCCTTTTAAACCTCTTTGACAGTGAGATACACTCAGAAATATTTCTTTATCAGCATCCGATAGACACATATGCAGCAGAATCAAAACTTCCGATGGCAACACATGGATTACATGGATTATATTCTGATATTATATTGTATTCCATCATCATCATCATTATCAGCAACATCTTAGTATAATTACTAATGTTGGTTGTGACCCACTGAAATGATTTCCAGCCCATGAATGGGTCACAACCGATGGTTTGAAAAACCTTGCAGCCCATTTTACGGCTGAGCTGTGACAGGGTCACCAACGGCCATATGATGCCTTGGTATAAACTGAGAAAGGTGCCCCTTCCTCGAGATGCTGAATTCTATTTGTGAAAAAAAAAACAACTCTCCTATATGTTAATGTTATTAGAGTAAAACATTTTACTGCCATCTGCCAGAAAACAGTTATAAGTAAATCTTAATGTCACCATTACGAATGGTGCCCAGTATGAATGGTGCCCAGAAGACAAAATGATACTGTGAGCACCCCATACACAACTGTACATACTGGCCCTGGGAGACAGAGAAACCAGATGACAAAATGGGTTAAAAGGTCTTTATTAAATGAGTCAACTGTCTCAGGACACCAGCATGCCCAGGATTAGCCACAGATCTTTTGCTTTCTCGGGGTCTTCTTCCTTAATTCTCAATTGGGGTTGTCAGATAAAAAACAGAACATCCACTTAATTGTAATTTCAGATAAACAATAAATAAATTTTAGTATTAGTGTGGCCCCACACAATATTTGGGATATACTTATACTAAAAAAAAATGCTGCCCTGGCTGGTGTAGCTCAGTGGATTGAGCACGGGCCTGCGAACCAAAGGATTGAGGTTCGATTCCCAGTCAGGGCACATGCCTGGGTTGCAGGCCAGTTCCCAGCAGGGGACACACAAGAGGCAACCATACATTGATATTTCTTTCCCTCTGTCCTTCCCTTCCCCCTCTAAAGATAAATAAGTAAAATCTTTTTTTAAGGAGTATTTAAAAAATAAAAATAAAAAAATGCTTGCTGCGTATGTGAAATTTGAATTTAGCCCTGGCTGGTGTGGCTCAGTGGATTGAGCGCTGGCCTGCCAACCAAAGGGTCATGGGGTCAATTGCCAGTCACAGCACATGCCTGGGCTGCAGGCCAGGTCCCCAGTAGGGGGCGTGCAAGAGACAAGCAAGTGATCCCTGTATCCCTGGCAAGTTGATGTTTCTCTCCCACCCTTCCCCTCTCTCTAAGAGTAAATAAATAAAATCTTTAGAATTTTTTCAATTTAACTGGCAATCCTGTATTTTTATTTGCTTCATCTGGCAAACCTATTCCCAATGCACAGCTAGATAGCTGCAGGTCTTGCTGCTGTGCTTGAGGGATCTGGATATCACATGACAAAGGGGCTAGATGACCACTCTGTTGTAACAGCTCCAGATCTGCCACTAGACAGGGGCAATGCTCAGGGACAAGTAGGTGACCCTGAGAGGAGGAAGGAGTTGAATTGCTGGAGGTCATCAGTTCCGTGAGTGCATACAAGCACTGTGGGCTGGGGTGACTGGGAAAAAGGCTCCTCGGAGGAGACCGACAGAGAAAGATGGGGAGGATGGAGAACAATTTCAGAACCTGTTTCATGAGAAAAAGCTGAAGTGGAGATGAATTAGAGTGTGTATTGTGCTCAACAGGAAATGAGTTTTATGAGAGCCGGAGTTTGATCGTTTGAAAGATCAATTAAAGAGTGGCGCATGAAAGTAGTCAGGGGCCCTTCTCATCATGCTTCTGTAAAAGGTATGGAGAGCGCAGGCAATCACGATGGTACTGCACTTATTTGAAATGCCACTCACTGTAACAAGCACTCTACGTGCATCATCTCGGTTGAGTCTCACAACAAACCTGTAACACACGCACGTGATCATCCCCATTTCATAGCTGAAGAATTGAGGCAGAGGGCAGGTTTTATGGAACGCGCCCGGGGTCACACAGTTTGTAAGTGGCAGAGCTGGGCTTTGAACCCAGATCTGTCAGGACCCCAGAGCCAACACTTCACCACCACGCTATCCTGCTAAAAGTAATGTGAAGAGGACAAAAGGCATGTCGTAGAGCGGAGTTTCTCAGGCACTCAAGGTACTGTGTTGTGTCAGCGACAGAGAGACGAGCTGCTGCAGGTAACAACCAGTAGGTTAATGAGGTAACTATAACACTATATCCTTGCTACTCTGTCAAGGCAAACAACAAAACAGGACGCAGTGAAGTGACATGTCTATGGCATCCCTAAAGGTAGTTAAGTCCCACACTTCTTTGGCCCTGTTCTCCACTCTTTTCAAAGACTGGAATCTGCTAAGTCCAACCTTGACTAGAAAAGAAGAATCCAAAGCACTGACCCTAAGCCTTAGTATTGCACCCACAGGTTTAAAGTCCCACAGTATATAGAACAAACATTTGGGGGTCACAGGAGCCATTCTACCAGCAAGTATTCTTCCCCTGACAGAAAATGGCAACCCCTAAAAAGCCAAAACACCAGTTGTAGTCTCCAGGGGTGCTGAACTTGGAGCCCACGGGCCATTTGCGGCCCAGGATGGCTATGAATGAGGCCCAACACAAAATCGTAACTTTACTCAAAACATTATGAGATTTGTTTGTGATTATGTGTCACAATGTATTTAACGTGGGGCTCAAAACAACTCTTCTTCTTCTAGTGTGGCCCAGAGATGCCAAAAGGTTGGACACTCCCTGTTCAGACTCCTCTTATTGCTGGCTTTGCTACCCACATGTAATTAATTCAATCTGAACGTTGTCACTAGGTTAACAGATAGCACAGCTTTAATTTATTTGCAGAAACACTTGGCTTCCAAAACCTTATTGTTATTTATTTATACCTCATTGTTAAGATCCAGTGTCTGTACTTTGTGTCTGAAGCATTAGTCACAAATCTGCTTGTTACTGGGATTATTTGTTGTCAGTTCCTGTTCTCTCATCCATCCCCCTCACCGGCCCAGCTGAATGGACAAGGTAAAGCCAGGGAGTGAGCTGAGGGGCACTGTATAATGTGCTAATAAAGCAGCTCTCTGGGAGGAAAAAAAAACCTACTTGTAACATTTGTCAGCTTCCATGATTTAAATACACCCACCTTGTCAAGTTTCAGGCTACCAATGTGACCTCACTAAGTGTAAGGTTAGGAAGAAATACAGCATTAACAATAATTCTCCAGAGCCAACCCTGGCTGGTCTGGCTCAGTGGATTGAGCTCCAGCTTGCAAACCAAAGGGTCACTGGTTCGGTTCCCAGTCAGGGCCCATGCCTGGGTTGTAGGCCAGGTCCCCAACAAGAGAGGTAACCGTACATTGATGTTTCTCTCCCTCTCTTTCTCCCTCCCTCCTTTACCCTCTCTAAAATAAATAAATAAAATCTTAAAAAAAAAAAATTCTCCAGAGCCAGCACAGCCAAGCAGAAAAAGTCTGTACAGTATATAAAAAAAGAAGTTTGTCCCATCAATAGTAGAGTAGTTAAACAAATGACAGTTGATCCACACAATGGGCAACCAAGTACTTGCTAAAAATGCTGAAATAGATCTATAGTTATTTATTTACAAATTGTCTTCTTTTCAAATAAGTAATTATCAACATGGAAATATCAGCAATATGCTATTATTAAAAATGTTTAAGTCACTGAACAATGTCAGTATGATCCGATTATAACTTTTAAAAGGTATATGTAGCCCTGGCTGGTGTGGCTTAGTGGATTGAGTGCCGGCCTGCGAACCAAAGGGTCACAGGTTTGATTCCCAGTCAGGGCACGTGCCTGGGTTGCACACCAGGTTCCCAGTAGGGGGCGTGCAAAAGGCAACCACACATTGCTGTTTCTCTCCCTCTCTACTTCTTCTTCTCTCTAAAAATAAATAAAATCTTTTAAAAAGATATATGTATAATCACAAAGAGAAGAAAATATTTAATTAAGCACCTACACCAAAATATTAGTGGTAGCTCTCTGTGGGTGATAGAATTACGAACAAATTTTTCTTTATTCTCTTTACAATTTCCAAGTCAATTTTTTACAATTGGCACATTATTTCTATATTCACCTCTATAATCACGCATGTGTAAATGTGTGTACATATACATACACATTCCTATTTTTTAATTTTAAAAAACAAGAACTTGAACACCTTGTTACTTTGTGAGTTCACTTCCATTCCTCCATCCTCTTCTCCAGGTAGAACTTCTCCCTTCCCCAGGGGTCTTACTCTACTTTCCTAAGTGCTATGCAGGGAAGGGAGGTCACTCGACCAACACTGCAAAGCAAATGAGTGGCAGGACCCTGGCCATGGAGTTCTCAAGGCTGGCCGCTCAGGCCAGGTGTCCCTACAGCAGCTGCCTCACTGACAGCACCACACCAGGTTAGTCTAGCTTAGCCCTTTACCAATGAGGAATGATGGGGGCAAATCGAACTTGGGGGATTTGCTACTAGGTTGATTTGAGTTCTGCAATCTAAATCATAGCACCCACAACAACGCCTTACCAGTATCTTCTGAGAAACATGGGTCTCACCCCTCTATTTAGTTTGTTAGGCTAACTAGAAGGCACTATTGCCTGTCAATGACATGACAGTTTACATGGACTTGTAAGTCAATGTACGGCGTCATCAAAGGGCAAATGGTGTTTTCCAGCTAGGCTAAGATACTGACCATCAAAAATAACATTGCTTAGATGGGGAAACATGCTGCAGGTTTCCAACGGACTTACATAATAATGTCTGGAATACAACATGATTCATTTGTAAATGGGGGCTGCCAATGGGGGACCAGGTGGTCCAATTTAAACAGATCCTAGACTTCCACTTCTCATATGGAAATGTCTTTACAGATTTGCTATTGTGATCAATGAATAATTTTAAAGCATTTGGGAAATGTTAGTTATTGATCCTTGCTTGCCTGACCAAAGCAAGTTCTACTAAACGCCGCACAAATTCAGCTCAGTGTATGCATTACTAAATAACTGTGCATGTTGTCTTTTTCTCTAGCGAGCTATTTTCAAACAGCTTAGTCACCATTTCAGATTTATTCAAGGAGAGCTCGGATAAAATTGAGGATCAAATGTTATTACTCAGAACTCATATATAAAGAATGCAATTGCATTGAAAGAAAAATCCACATTCCTCATTCTCAATCAACAGAAGTGACTAGGGTATTAAATAGTGTCCCAGTTGTAATCTACCTTCTGCAATACCACTTCTTGCATCTGGTTGTTACTGTACCTCCATCACCAGCTTTCTAGTTTCTTCCTTCCAAGAAGTCCAAAAAAAAAAAAAAACAACTTCTAAAAAAGATATTCCCCCAAGAATAATAACAAACACTAACTACTTTGTTTTGGTGGGAAGGAGCTGTTATTCTAATGTATTCTTCAAATCTGTGCCTTTAGATATGAAAGCTCTCTAACCTGAAAGATTATTTTATTTACAGAGGTGGGCAAAAGTAGGTTTACAGTTCTGAGTGCGTGAAACAGAGTTCATTCATACACTATTTTTATTATGATTGCATTATTTTCCATACAAACAACTGTAAACCTACTTTTGCCCACACCTTTATTTCATGACTTTCACCTCTCATGCTTCTGCCCTTAGTAAATGACAGTCACATTCAGACCAAACAAGGGACCTCAAAGACCCAAACTACCATATGCCTCGGACTATAAGACGCACTTCCTAAATCTGGCGGGCAGAAACAGGGGTGTGTCTTATAGTCCAAATGTGGCCAACCTGGCGCGCTGTGTGTGTTTGTAGGGGGGAGGGTGGTGGTGGCGCAGGGTCACAGGTTATTAAATATGTTAGCGCATTTTTTTGCTTCAAAATTTATTTCTCCTCTAAAACCTAGGTGCGTCTTATAGTCTGAAAAATACGGTAAGTCTGAAGCCAGTACAAAGCTGCGGAGTATGGGGCCCAGAATCAGTGGCTCAGATTCTCGTTTTACCTGCGTAACTAACAAGTAGCTATGTTTTCTATCCTCAATTCCTTTGCCTTTTCAGAGCCTCAGCCCATCTGCTGATCCAGAAAATGAAAGTTCTAATTCTGTGGAATTTCACTGAGATAAGGAGGAGACAGGAGCTAGCACACCTTGAATGTAATCTAATGGGAAGGCCATCTGGTTCAGTGAGATTGTCCATCCGGAAGCTCAGCTTCCCACCTGAGGCCAGTCCATTAGCATTGGTTTTGCAGATGCAGTCATCAAAAGTTCACAATTCCTTTTTATCCTGGATCAGGTGACACAAGGGGCATCTAAGGAAGTGCAACCAGTGATTTCTCGAAGGGACGGAAGCCCAGAGGGTGCTAACACTGCACGTGCAGAGGTAAAACGGAAAACAGAGAAGAGATCACTGCCTTCCTTTGCAAAAGACAAAATGTGTGGTAATTTCTGAACTGGAAGAGGGGTGGTAGAGACGGAATTATTTATATTGTTCTTCTTGTTTCAGATCCTGTTGGAACAGATTTAACCTCTAGATTATTTCCACATCTTTGAGAGGGTGACTTCGTAATTCTGTTTTACTTGTCTCTTTCCCAGAGCCGGTGATGTTCCTTAAGCATAAATAAGAGTCAAGCACAGAGGTGTTCAGAAACGGCTCACTAAAGAAATGACTGACAGCCCTGGCTGGTGTAGCCCAGTGGATTGAGTGCGGACCTGCGAACCAGACGATTGCGGTTCGATTCCCAGTCAGGGCACATACCTGGGCTGCAGGCCAGTTCCCGGCAGGGGCCAGTTCCCAGCAGGGGATGCATGAGAAGCAACCATACATTGATATTTCTCTTCCTCTCTCCTTCCCTTCCCCTCTAAAGATAAATAAATAAAATGACTGAGTAGCAATGTTTCCAGCAAAGCTGAT
The DNA here is from genome assembly GCF_014824575.4 of Sturnira hondurensis. NCBI lineage: Eukaryota > Metazoa > Chordata > Mammalia > Chiroptera > Phyllostomidae > Sturnira > Sturnira hondurensis. The sequence goes on along the minus strand of NW_028080118.1, from coordinate 1,034,487 downwards.
CTTAACCGAAAATAAATTAGCACAAAAGGTAACAACTTGCCTTCGATCTTTTCTGCAATGAGGTAGAAGAGAAAATGAAAGAAACTGATGAGCTTCTTGATTGTTCAAGTGTAATGTCCTTAAATTGATATTGTACTGTGACTAAATTCCGAAAACCCAAGGCAGAGCTTTGCATCCTCTGTCTAAATCACAGACATTTAAGTAACTTGTGAAAGCAAGGCCCATGTTTCAAATCGACATACTTCTGTATGGAGTTAGTCATTCAGCAGGGTGTTAGGAACGTCCACCTAGTTAAGAATTCTAGAATTAGCTCTGTCAAGTAACTTTGGACAAAGTATATAACTTCTAAGAGCTACAGATTCATCATCATAAAAAGGAGAATAATAATGATGTGTACTCATGGATCTGCTGTGAGAAGTCAACGAGAACAGGCATTAGAAGAAGTACAGAGCCTGGCACATGGAGCCCTCATGTTATTGCTGCTGGCAATGAAAATAATATTGAATAATAACAACCAAACAAAAAACTTAGGTCCTTTTGGTTATCCACAAACTCCTTCCAGCACCACCTATCCATGAGAAAGCACAGCGTTCTCCTAAAAAGGGCACGGACTCCACAATCAGCCAGCGTCCAACAGGAAGTTGGGGGCCCACCACAGTCAACCTTCAACAAACAGCAAGTGCTGCTGCTGCTTATTGCTCTCAGTATTAATTAATTCTCTCACAGAATCATCTTAAAGTCTTCTTTACATTAAAAGCAGTTCAAGGAATAACGCCAATGTTTCTGATCCTGGCTGAAGCTGCAGAGTACTCTGGACTAATCACCTTGACAGATCTGCAGTCGTTCCTAATAGTAGCAAAAGAAATCCAAACACATGCCTGGTATGCTCCTGCAATTTTTCGTAATTGCTGCCTGGCTTTCTGTCAGAGCTGAAAGACACATTGTGCCAAGATTCCCTCTGCTTCTACATGGTTAATTATAATATGGAATCACAGAACTCAGAGAATGAATAAAAGCATATACTTCTTTATGCACAATTCTGTCATTATTTGTAAAAATAGACTAGCTAATAGAGATTCGGCTGCAACACTCTCTTCCAGTCAGTTGCCCATTATTAACAGGCTTATTTCAATTGAGCTGTGAATAATTGCTACTTGATCTGATGGCTTTATATCATGGAGAAATAGGCGTTATTTACTAGGCTTGTCAGATTCAACAAATTAAAAAAAAAACAACAAGATGCCCAGTAAATATGAACTGCAGGTAAACAGTAACTAGTTTTAATGTAAATGGGTTCCAACTATTGCATGGACCAGACTTATGCAAAAACAATTACTTATTGTTTATTTGAAATTCATTTTTAACTGACCACTCAGTATTTCATCTGGCAACTCTGTTTCTGTACACAAACTAGTCATCTTTCCTTACAACTTTCTAAATATATGAATGATGATATTTTATAAAATATTAATTTAGCCCTGACTAGTATGGTTCAGTTGTTTGGGCCTCATCCCACAAACTGAAAGGTTGCTGGTTCAATTCCTGGTCAGGACACGTGCCTGGGCTGCAGATCAGGTACCCAGCTTGGGGCACGTCGTGCAAAAGACAAGCGATTGATGTTTCTCTACCACATTGCTATTTCTCTCCCTTCTCCTCTCTCTAAAAATAAATAAACAAAATAGTTTAAAAAAAGAGTATCAAGCCCTGGCTGGTGTAGCTCAGTGGATTGAGCACAGGCCTGCAGACCATAAGATCGCGGTTCGATTCCCAGTCAGGGCACATGCCTGGGTTGCAGGCCAGTTCCTGGCAGGGGACACACCAGAGGCAACCATACATTGATATTTCTCTCCCTTTCTCCTTCCCTTCCCCTCTATAAGATAAATAAATAAAATCTTTAAAAAAAAAAGAGTATCAATTTAACAGTCAGTACCTCTAGCTTCCATCACAAAGTCAACTGATTACATATTTAAATATTACAGGACTCCTTGTTTCAAGAAATTTAACACAATTTCTGTAAACGCAAGTAATGTGGCTTTTAGTAACATTAGGCATAATTGTATAAACAAACCACCACCAACTACCAACGAATCCACGGTTAAGTATAAACTCTGACTAGACCACTTTGAAATGAATCTCATGTCAGAAACCAGAGCTCTAAGCCATCCTTTTGAGGAAGGTTTCTGCCAGTTCACAAAGGTCATATTTACCTGTAGCTAGTGGCATTTCCTTGTTCCTAGATAAGATGCAACAAAGGGAAGTGTCTGGTTCCAGATGAGTGGGAACGGGCGTAAGAAATAAGAAGATAACAGTGTTTGGTTCAGGTGGGAATGTATCAAGCAAACGGTTCACGCTGCTACACACACACTCCACAGAGGCCACAAACTGGCCAGAATGCAACTATCCTCACCCATTAAAACCCTCCTCCTCTTTCACTGATTTACATGCAGGAAATTCGGACTGTGCAAGCACCACAATTTTTCTTTTCCACGGGGGGCGGGGCGGCAAAAGTAGGTTTACAGTTGTTCATATAGGAAATAATACAATTAATAAATAATAATACAAGAATAAAGTCTATGCTGTGCATACTCACAACTGTAAACCTACTTTTGCCCCACCCGGAATTTAATGTTTACATAACTTGGAGAGTGGTTCAGCAGCATGCCCTGGCTGTGTCTTCAGAGGTCTCTCTAGTTAGGAACGCACAAGGGAGAAATTAAAACAGGAGTCTCTGACGTTCTCCAGCTCATTATTGGAAATCAGACTGGCAATAGCTTTGCAGCCGCATCCACAAGGCAGAAAATAACTGAGAAAGGCAAACAATCTTGTAAGAAAAACAGCTCAGAACTAGAAGCTGAGCCCCCTTCACACTACTGCTGTACTCCTGGAGAAAATGCTTATGTTTTAGTAAATTGAGGCATTTTAAAATCATGAGAGAGCAATGAATCCTAACTACTAGGCTGAAAAATAACCAGGAAATGGAGCTTCACTGTTTAAAGGGGATGCGATGTATTTCCCCAAAGCTGGATGCCTAGATGTGTGCTGTCTGAATAAAATTATTTATTTAGAAAGATTAAACCTCCCAATGTCCTTCCTGCTTTTTTTGTGGGGGAGGGAAAACAGGAAGATGAGGTAGGTGAGCAAATACTAATAAAGGTCTTCAAACATCTTATCTGAACAGGCTCTCTCTCTCTCTTTTTTTTTGCCCGAGTCCTGAAGTGTGTTTTTTTGATGTAATTGTGAGGAATCTTAACGTATCATTAACTGTGGTCACTTGTTCACCAAACTCTGGACTGTAAAGTATCAACTTCCTTACCCCTGCTCTGTACAATTGTCCTAAAATCTTTTGTCTAGTTTCCTTGAGACAAGAAATCATGGTACCGCTTGGTTTGGAGATTTTCTAACAACACATACCCAAGAGAGAAACAATGTGTTATATGTTTGGGAAAGGATAGGATATGGAGCCAAAAACCTAGATTTCTATCCTGGCTTCGTGACTTAATGGCTCTGTAACCCTGGACAAGTTACTTTCTCTTATACTAAAGGGCCTTCCCTGTAAAATAGATGGTCCTAATCCAATGAGAAAATGCACTTGGAAGTGATCTGTAAATGGAAAAGCAGTATAAAAATGTTATTGATTGTTCTTATTATAGAATTCAAAAATGGAATTTCTACTTTGTGCTAACAGGGTGGGAACAGGGCAGAGGTGGCCTTTGAAGAGGCTTCTGGTGTGTTGCGCAAGGCCGTGGTCTGGAATGTTAAGCATCATTCTGGCTTGAAGATTGAAGGACTGACCCTACAACCTTTACTTACATGCATCCCCTCAATGACTCATCATGAGTCTAAACTAGATAGTCAGCTCTTTTTTGCACAGAGCTCCTTCTTGAGGAGTTGAACCTCCCCCTCTTCCCACAAAAGCGGGAGGGAAAACACAGAGAGCCTGGGCAATGTAATGTAGCCTGCGTCTTCTTTACTGCTGCCAGATACCACCGGCCAAATATTTGAGGCCATTGATAACTCATGCCAACTTCAAGAACATGTTCTAAGCGGTTACATCTCCTTCGCTGAGTGCAAAATTGGTTTAAAGACCTGAAAATCACCACGACACCTAGGAAATGAGATTTTTCCCAGTTTAAACAACACATTGATAGGCAAAGTAGTGTATACAGTATGCAGTATTATCTGTGAAGTACAATGATATATTAGCTAATGCTAAAAGGTGAAAGACACCCATTACAGGAATGCTGTGCATATTGTAGGGTATTATTAGACTAATTCTGAATATAATTTGAAGCTGGAAATCTTATTATTTTCAAAAGCACAATTACCAGTGCTAAAAGACTAATCACGTATCATTCATTGTATTCTCCCAGTTGTAGTACAAAGCGAAAAGCTAATTCCTTTCGCAGTCTCAGGGACTTGGATCAGCATATGGCTTACAAGTTTCCTCTCCAATTTAGGAACTTGTAGGTACCTGCAATAAAACTGAAAGTGGTTCCAACTGACCACGGGAGGTGTTTAGTTATCTATTTTTGTAATCCTATCGCCATTGACTTCAAATGTTTCTATACAAAATCAAGACAAGGGATTTGAAACCATAATTGCCATGATTGTGCCTAGGGGTGAATGGCAGATTTCTGAGTAATATTTGATTTGGCTTCTTAATTTGCTTCTCAGAAATAAGTTAAGAAACTTGAATACATGTGTTTTAAGGTCATTTTGTAGTATTTGTTAGCACTTTCCTCATCGAATACCTATGACAGTGTCTTGCCTTCCCAATCTTCATTTCCTGGGTCTTCCTCTCTCTCCTCAGTCCTTCTAGTTACAGGGGTAGCTACTGGCAGCCATGTTTGTATAACATGACCCCCTCCTTGACCACAGGTCAGGGTTGGGCAGTCATCCATAAATTTGCAAAGGAGACTAAAAAAACTGGTCTCACCCTGGGTAGCTGGGGCTATAATGTGCATGCAGGTGAGAGGGACAGCCATCTACTGTCATGCGGCCTGGGGAGCAGAGAAGAAAAGCTTCAAGCTGATGCACGGAGAGAAGTAGAGACAAGAGGGAGTACAAGAAAAGTCCTAACCATTAACCCAGGGTCTGGTCCAAGATCATTCCTGAAGCCTGGCTATATTCATACCCCTGGGTTTCTTGAGAATCCTGGGGTCTGTAGAATAAATTCCTTCTTTTTGCCTAAACTAGTTAAAGCAGGTTCCTGTTACTTACAACCAAGATTCCAAATGACTGCACATTGAAAATCTAACCTTGGTGTTCCTCACTTTTGAAAGAGATAAACTCGCCCTAAAAGGAAGTTTGCACCCAGGGATCCATCTAGACAGGAACAATCCTGGCATACAGCAGTATTTTCATGTACTTTAGTGGTAGATGCTCATATGTTTGCTGAATGAATGAATGAATGAATGAATGAATGGAGGCATGTGTTTCAAATCAGGCATAAACCTTAGCTGAAATCCAGATAAGGCTCAGTGCCCATGAATTCATAAGGATACATTTTCTGAGTCTTATTGGTTAAAAATAAAAGTACAGTTGTCTTTCAGTATCTCTGGGAGGGACTGGTTTCAGGACCCTGCATGGATACCAAAATCGGGATGGCTCAGCCCTTTACATAAAATAGTGTAGTGTTTGCATATAACCCATATTTGCGTATAGGCTACAGCACATCTTCATTTGCATGAATTCAGCGTAGTGCTCAGTGCATGACAAATTCATGCCTTTTGGAACTTTCTGGGATTTTTATTTTCAAGTATTTTTTCTCCCAAGTTGATCGAACCTGTAGATGTGAAACCCATGGATATGGAGGGCTGACTGTATTAAACCAGCTACACTGAACCATTAACCAACCTATTACTTTCAAAGCTAGCCGAAAGGCAGAACTGCATAGTCGTTACAATGAAACTGTAGTTAGATTGCCTGTATTTGAATTGCAACCCTGCTCTCGGGCCCCTCTAGGCCTCAGTTTCTTCATGTGTAAAATGGGGATAATAATACTTATCACAGGTATTTTGAGAACCACGAGAGATAATCTGTGAACTGCATATGATATATAGTAACTGCTTAATAAACGTTAATGACTATTATGAGGATTTGGGGGCAACTTTTAAAGAAACAAAAGCAATGAGTTCGAATCTCACTTGGTAAACTGCTTTTGATGAGCTTCCCTTCCTAGTATTGATCCAATTCTTTTTTAAAAATTATTTATCTTTAGAGGGGAAGGGAAGGAGAGAGGGAAAGAAATATCAGTGTATGGTTGCCTCTGCCAGGGGACACACAATGTATTGTGTGTCCCCTGCCAGGAACTGGCCTGCAACTCAGACATGTGCCCTGACTGGGAATCGAACTGCGATCCTCTGGTTCTCAGGCCGGCGCTCAATCCACTGAGCTACACCAGCCAGGGCCCTACTATTGATCCAACTCTTCTTTCTGACTTTTCTGCTGCCATACAGGCTGCAGGACAGCAGTGGCAGACATTTTCTGGAATACCTACCTGGGTATCAGTGTCACTGCCTCATCTAGTGACCAAACATTCTGTCCCTTTCTGGCCCCTCCAATCAATTATTTAGATTTTAAAAGTCTGACACTTTTTTGAGTTCTTCTTTGTATATGAGGATAGGCAGTGATCAAATTTCATTCTTTTGCATGTGGGCTTCCAATTTTCCCAGCACTATTTATGGAAGAGGCTTTCTTTTCTCCACTGTATGTTTTTGACTCTTTTGTTGAAAATTACTTTCCCATATACACATGGGTTTATTTCTGGGCTCTTAGTTCTGTTTCATTGGTCTGTGTCTGTTTTTCTGCCAATATCATGCTTTTTTTTATGACTGTTGCTATGTAGGATAATTTGAAGTCAGGAAGTATGATACAGATCAAAGACCTACTATAAGGCCTGAAACAATAAATTACATAGAAGAAAACATAGGTACTGAACTTATGAACCTTGGTCTTAAAAAGGACTTTATGAATTTGACTCCCAAGGTAAGGTAAATAAAAGCAAAATTAAATGGGATTGTATCAAACGAAAAAGCTTCTGCACAGCAAAAGAAACTATCAATAAAACAAAAAGGCAACTAGCCAAATGGGAGAAGATACTTGAAAGCAACAGCTTCGACCAGGGCTTAATATCTAAAATATATGAAGAACTCATACAACTCAACAACAATAAACTAAACAATCCAATTAAAAAATGGACAGAAGCCCTGACTGGTGTGGCTCAGTGGATTGAGCACTACCCGTGAACTAATAGGTCACCGGTTCGATTCCCAGTCGGGGCACATGCCTGGGTTGTGGGCCAGGTCCCTGGTTTGCGATGTGCAAGAAGCAACCAACTGATGCTTCTCTCACTCATCAATGTTTCTCTCCCTCCTTCCCCTTCTCTCTGAAAATAAATAAAATCTTAAAAAAAAATGGACAGAGGACCTGGACCTGAAGATACTTCTCCCAAGAAGACATACGAATGGCCAGCAGATGTACGGAAAGATGTTCCACTTCACCACTTATAAGAGAAATGCAAATCAAAACTCCAATGAGCCCTGATCAAGTATCTCAGTTGGTTACAGTGTCATCCAATATGCCGAGGTTTGATCCCTGATCAGGGCACATACAAGAATCAACCAATGAATGCACACGTGGAACAACAAATCAGTGTTTCTCTCTCTGTCTCCCTTCCCTTCTCTCTTCAATCAATAAATAACAATTGTTTTTAAAAAAACTACAATGAGATACCACCTCTCATTTGTTAGAATGGCTATCATCAAACAGACAAGTAATAAAAGTGTTGAAGAGGTTGTGGTGAAATGTGAACTGTCATTCACTGCTGGTGGGAATGGAAATGGGTACAGCCACTATGGAAAACAGTATGGAAGGTCTTCCAAAAGTTAAGAATAGTTACCATATGACCCAGCAATCCCTTCTCTATACTTGCAAAGACAAATGCACCCCTACGATCACTGCAGCATTATTCATGGTGGCCAAGACATGGAGACAACTGAAGTGTTTAATAGATGACTGGGTAAAGAAGATGCAGTGCACATATACGATGGGATAGTACTCGGCCATAAGAAATGATGAAACACTGCCATTTGTGACAACATGAGTAGATCTTGAGAGTATCATGATAAGCAAAATAAGTCAGTCAGAAAAAGTCAAGAACCATGTGATTGCACTGGTGAGATATAATACTGAGAGCAATAAACAAACAACACAAACAAAAACTCATGCAGACAACAGTATGGTGGTTACCAGAAGAAAAGTTGAAGGGGTGGGTAGTGAAGGGTAGAGGGGTTCAAATATACGGTGATAGGAGAAAACCTGACATAGTCTCTCCTGACTATGTGCTCATTTGCATATGGGCATATAATGCCATATACAAACGATGCATCATTATACTGCACAGTGGAAACCTATATAATTTTTTAAAAGATTTATTTATTTATTTATCTTTAGAGGGGAAGGGAAGGAGAGAGGGAGAGAACATCGATGTATGGTTGCCTCTCCTGTGTCCCCTGCTGGGAACTGGCCTGCAACCCAGGCATGTGCCCTGACTGGGAATCGAACCGCGATCTTCTGGTTCGCAGGCCTGTGCTCAATCCACTGAGCTACACCAGCCAGGGCTTTGGAAACCTATATAATTTTATTAACCAATGTCACCCTAATAAATTTAATTTAAAAAGTCTGAAATGCCTTTGTAGCTTATATAACTATCTAACCACCATGTTGTACACTTAAAACTAGTATAATAATGCATGTCAAGTATAATTAAAAAAATTCTTAAATGTGTTAAAAAAATCTGTGATGCAAAAACTGTGATACCAGGAAAGCCAACACTATTCAGGATATTTTCTCTCACTAAAGGATTTTTTGCCATTTTGGAAATCTATTCAAAATATTCTTGAAGTCTTTATGTTGTAGTGATTATCTTTGAAAGTATTTATGGAAAACTTATAACATGTATAAGGGGACTGAATGGTAAGGGAAAAATAATACAATAAAGATTAGATTTTTATTTTTTAAAGATTTTGTTTATTTATTTTTAGAGAGAGGAGAAGGGAAGAAGAGAGCATGAGAAACATCAATGTGTGGTTGCCTCTCATGTGTCCTCTACTGGGGACCTGGCCTGCAACCCAGGCACGTGCCCTGACTGGGAATCGAACCTGCAACCCTTTGCTTCAGCAGGCTCACGGTCAATCCACTGAGCCACACCAGCCAGGGCAAGATTAGATTTTTAAAAATGAAAGTATTAATGGATGAAATGATATGTCTTGGATTTGTTTCAAAATAATCAGGAAAGGAGATGAGTTAGGGCAGAATGAAACAGGTATGGTCATGAAAACTAGATGACTGGTCCCCAGCAGTGCGTTAGATTAATGTGTTTTTTACATGTTGGAGGTTTTCCATTGATAAAAGCTATGCCTAAAAACGTTCTTAGTTCTTCCCTCTAACACTTCTTGAGCCTGAGCTGTATGCAATTTTATTTATATAAATGTTGTTCCTCTCTTTTTAACATGTGTTGCTGCCAGCAGTGCTGTGAAGTCACAAGCGACTCCAGGAGAAGCAGAAGGTCCACATCCTGAACACACTGAAGGTAATGCTTGAGCACAAGGTAGATACTATTTTTGGAAATACTTAAATTGGTTTCATTTCTGGTTTGATACTCAAGATCAAAACAGAGAAGATATCCTAGCTGACACTCTTTCCTGGGGATTTTGGCTGAAATCTTTCTTTTATTAAAAAATATAAGCCTTATTGTCTTTTTTCCCATCATCATTTATCCCCCTTATAACCCTTCCCCCCGGCCATCACCACACTGTTGCCCATGTCCATGAGCCCTTTCTCCTTTTTGTGCAGTCCCTCCACCCCGACCTCCCCACTAGCTGTCATCCTGCTCTCCATCTATGAGTCTATCCCCATTTTCCTTGTTAGTTCAGTTTGCTCATTAGGCTCTACATATGAATGGAATCAAATGGTATTTGTCTCTTTGCCTGGCTTATTTCACTGAGCATAATGGTCTCCAAGTCCATCCATACAGTCGCAAAGGGCAACACTTTCTTTTTCACGGCCAAGTAGTATTCCATTTATACAATGGACCATTTTCTGTGTATAACCAATATGGTTAAACATGGGCTGCTCTGTAATACAGGGGTAATGGGTTAGCAAAGACCCTTTAAAAGTCACACATGTAACAGAACATAAATCAAAAGCTACACAAAAAACTACTTCCACCTTGGACAGGAGGCTTTTTTTTCCTGTCCGCAGTCAATGGGACAAATGTATCATAGCAACAGTAATGGGATGATAGAGCCTCCTCCCAATGTTCAACCCTGGTTGCAAGCTCTGCTGAAGGCTCTTGCCACAGCATTGCTGGTGAGAGTTAGCATCACTTATGTGGCCTTAAATGACCAAGGACCATGTTAGAGCACCAGAAAGTGGCTGCTCTGATGGGGCTGGTCATTCGGGAAAAGGGAATAAGTTATGAAGAAAATAATTATATTCTGTACTATGATTAGCACCTTTATAGGACCATCAGTACTGATCATCTCTTTGCAAGGCTCAGTGGAATTGGGGATTGGTTTTCACATGCAGCCCTTTTCATACAAAGACTCAGGGGGTCAGTTATGTTGCTGGTAGCGAGGGATCCACAGCCGGTGTCCTTTTCACCCCACTTGGAGCAAACACATGGTGGAAAGCCACCTGGTAGGGTTAGGGAAGCAGGGTAGGGCCAAAGAAGGGAGCAAAGCTAACTGCTCCCCGTGGGGATCCAGCCCTGACCTTGGCCTCATTAGCTCTGGGCTCTGACTGGGCTAAGCCAGCCCAGATGGCTTTAGGAATAAGGCAAAAACCTACTTCACGAATAACTGGAGAAAGACATTAATAGCTTGCTAGCCTTTTTAAAAAAATTTTATTTATTTATCTATCTTTAGAGGGGAAGGGAAGGAGACAGGCCTCTCGTGAGTCCCCTGCTGGGAACTGGCCTGTAACCCAGGCATGTGCCCTGACTGGGAATCGAACTGCGATCATGTGGTTCGCAAGCCCGCCCTCAATCCACTGAGCTATACCAGCCAGGGCTGCTTGCTAGCCTTAAAGCGATGGTGAGGTATAGAATGGAAGATGTCCTCATGCATTTTCACATGAAAAAAGTCCTAAGAACTTTCCAAGTTACATTGTTTTACTATTATCGCTACTATTTTCAGTTAAAGATGATGAAATCTAGTTTATTCTCTCCAAATAGAAGCAAGTGTTAGATTCCTAAAAAATCAGAACAATGAAGCCTTTGTCTTGATACACTTTTCAAGGGAGGGGTCAGAACTAACATTCACCGTGTATTCCATTACATAACCTATCTATCACATTTTATTCTCACACTAATGTCTCACCAGCTAGAAATATTATTTCCAGCCTTGAGAACTAAAGCCTAGTGAGGTTAACTATTGTATCCAAGGTCATATATCTACTGAAGACTGAAGGAGAGATGTGAACTTAGTCCTGCCCACCTTTGAGGCCCCCCCAGCTCTCCACAGCACCACATAGTTTTACCATTCAGAGCAGATTAGACAACTACCAAAAGTGTTTGCTAAGAACATCTGTTTGCCACTAAACCCAAAAACTAAGTTAACACATCTTATCAACTGATTGCCATCAGAAAAGATATACTCTGTATTTTCAGCAGGTGCAAAATTTACAGCACTGACAACCTTTAGAAAAATGACCCCCCGATTTATTAGGAGAGGGTTGGAAACATACTTCTGTTGTTGGGGGAAACAAAATCCACTTTACACGTATGGTTGGAAAAATATGGTACACTGTTTGCTGTGACCCTATGCAAGTAGGGTTCAATGGTCTAATTAATCGCTGAAGGACGGCCCTGATGCTGCAGGGCAGGGCAGGGCGGGTTTGGCAAAAGACAGAGCAACGCTTGTGTGAGATAACACACGTGCAGCAGCCCCTAGGTTACAATCATAGTTTTTATAAGAAGTGGCTTTGGCCCTGGCTGGCGTAGCTCAGTGGATTGAGCATGGGCCTGTGAAACAAAGGGTTGCTGGTTCGATCCCCAGTCAGGGCACATGCCTGGGTTGCAGGCCAGGTCCCCAGTAGGGGACACATGAGAGGCAACCACACATTGATGTTTCTCTCCCACTCTTTCTCCTTCCCGTTCCCTCTCTCTAAAAATAAATAAATAAAATATTTTTAAAAAGTGGCTCTGATTATGAGTTACAATATGATGCTTCTGTTTTATTCGCCCTTTGCCATTCCACAGGAAAAATTCCTCCAGTACTTCAGGTGGGTGTTTCTCAGCCTTGACAAGACAGACATTTTGGACTGGGTAATTCTTGGTTTGGGGAACTGTCCTATGCATTGTAAGATGGTTAGCAGCAGGACCAGGATTAGAGTGAAGCAAGTGAGGTGAGTGAGGCACTTGCCTTGGGCACAGGATTTAAGGGGACATCAAAAAAATCAGCAATGAAGCCCTGGCTGGTGTAGCTCAGTGGATTGAGCGTGGGCCTGCGAACCAGATGATTGAGGTTCAATTCCCAGTCAGGGCACATGCTTGGGTTGCAGGCCAGTTCCCAGCAGGGGCCAGTTCCATGCAGGGGATGCACAAGAAGCAACCATACATTGATGTTTCCTTCCTCTCTCCTTCCCTTCCCCTCTAAAGATAAATAAATAAAATGTTTAAAAAAATCAGCAATGAACATTAGTTACATTTTAATATGTTTTAAAAATGAAAACTAATGCACCCCCAAATCCATGATGAACAAAATATCTAACTTTAGTCAAAGCTGGATCAGTATTGCTGATTTTTTTTCTTTTGTCTTAGGCTCCGAAATGGCCTGGTATGGCATTATTATTTATCTTTTTAAAAATATTTTATGTACCTTTAGAGGGGAAGGGATGGAGAGAGGGAGAGAAACATCAATGTATGGTTGCCTCTCCTGTGTCCCCTGCTGGGAACTGGCCTGCAACCCAGGCATGTGCCCTGACTGGGAATCGAACTGAGATCCTTTGGTTCACAGGCCCATGCTCAATCCACTGAGCTACACCAGCCAAGTGATTTTTAAAAAATATTTTATTTCTTTATTTTTAGAGAGAGGGGAAGAGAAGGAGAAAGAGTGGGGGAGAAACATCAGTGTGGGGTTGCCTCTCATGTGTCCCCCACTGGGGATCTGGCCTGCAACCCAGGCATATGCCCTGACCGGGAATCAGACCGGTGACCCCTTGCTTCACAGGCCTGCGCCCAATCCACTGAGCTACACCAGCCAGGGCTGATTGATCTTTTTTACTGTCCTGTTTAGCAGCACCCCTGGCCTCTACCCATGAGATGCCAGCAGCATTCCCTCACCCCAGCTGTGTCCACCAAACCTGTTTCTAGATTTTCCAAACATCCCCCGGGAAGGGGGCAGAAACATCCCAGTGAACAACCTATTCTATTAAAAAAGCAAACAAATAGAACCTATGCTACAGACCTAGAGCCAATGGGACCCCTTGCATTAAAGAGAGAGGAAGAGATAGAGAGAATGAGAATGATTCGGTGGTCTGAAAGGCTAAGGGGTATGGTAACACTGTGGCTAAGGGCAGGATTCAGGCATCCCATGAACTTGGGATCAAATCTCAAGTTCAAGACTTGGTAGATGTGTGTCCTTGGTCGATGGGTTTCAGTCCAGTGGGGTTATAGGGTGGTGAAGATTAAATGATGATTTGTGCAAATCATTTAGGACAGTTATGTGAAGCATGGAAGAATGCAAAAACAGCAAGTCACTATTATTATTGGGACATCATCAAAAGGATGGGTCTGTCCCCGCATCAGTTCTGTGCCACAGTGACAGGCCGCTCATTTTTCTGAGCAAGAAGAGACAGGTGCTCTGGAAAAGAAGGGCATATTTCCAATGGCTTAAATCTTCAGATATACAAGTGTAGGTGATTATTCTCATTTCAGAAGGCAGTTTGCTTTGTGATTAAACACTTTGGCAGGCAAGTGTTACTGTCTCTCATTGCCAGCTTAGAGCTTTGACAAACCTGATTGCAATTCACAGAAAATGTTTCGAGGTTGAAAAGTTCAACCCACCAACTTGTCATTACACCATCAGTTTAACAAATATACTGGAATATTTAAAACTACCAAATACAACTACAATTCAACAGCGTCACAAATCTTATTTTATGTATAGCTAAGAACACTAATAAAGGCTGATGTGTTTTCATCTGCATGTGGACTAAAACAAAGTACCCCAAACGGTGAGCCGCTCAAACCTGCTTAAACGCTCGAGTACCCATTTCGAGGAAAATCATATATGGCTGTCTTGCTTTCACCTCATTTTAGTTTATTTTAAGGTCTTGAATGCAGTTGGTAAAAGATTGCTTCTCTAAGTTCCAGAATCACGATTTCAAAATTTTTACAGCTTGAGATAAAATGCCCCATACCCCTTGCCTATGTAAAATGTATAATTCAACAGCCTTTAGTATATTCAGAGTTATGCAATCATCACCACAATCACTTTTAGAATAGTTTCATTATCTCCAAAAAAGAAACTCCACATCCCTTAGCCATCATCACCAAACATTCTCCCCCCTCCCCTGCCAACACTAATATACTTTCTGTCTTAATGGATTCACTTACTTATGAACACTCAGTATACATGGAGGCCTGTAACGTGTGCCTTTTTTGTGTCTGGCCCCTCTAACTTAGCATAATGTTTTCAAGATTCACCCATGTTATAGCATGTATCGGTACTTCATTTTGTTTTACGGTCAAATAAGATTCTATTCTAAGGATATATGACATTTTGTTTATCCATTCATCCATTGATGAACATTTCAGTCATTCCTACTTTTTGGCTATCATAAATAATGCTGCTATGAACATTTGAATACAAGCGTTTGTGTTGACATATGTTTTCAGTTCTCTTGTGTATAGAGCTACGAGCGGAATTCCTGGGTCATAGGGTAACACTACATTTAACATTTTGAAGAACTGCCAGAGTGTTTTCCAAGGTGGCTACACAATTTTACATGCCCACCAGCAATATAATAGGGGCATACTTTCCCCATATCCTGGCCAAACACTTGCTATTATCTGACTTTTCTTTTTATTTTAGCCACTCTGGTGGGCATGCAGTAATCTCTCACTGTGGTTTTGATTTGCATTTACGTTATGACTAATGATGTTGAGCATCTTTTTAATGTGCTTATTGGCCATTTATACAACTACACACACACACAGTCTGTCCATAAAGTATCCAACCACGTAATATGAGACATTTATTCAAGATACAGTGTCCCTGGAATACTGGAATAGTGACGCCACTGTCCCCTTCAGAGTAGCAGACCTCACACAGTTCTCCCAATCCCCCTCAGCTGCCCCATCACATTTTCCTGAATTTCATGGATGGACTGCAATTTCTCCCCTTTCAAAGGTGATTTTAGTTTTGGGAAAAGCCAAGAGTCACAGGGTGCCAAATCTGGGCTGTAGGGGGTTCTGAGTCACCTGTGTGATGCTGTTTCACAAAAAAACTCTACACAAGACACAATGTATGAGAAGGCATGTCAGCATGATGGAATTGCTAATCAGCAAGTTGCCCATAGCTGCGGCCTTCTGAATTATCCAAATAGTTTCCATGGAGAAATGTTCAAGCTTAACACAACATTTGATGCAGATTTATTGTTCTGCTCACTCATTTTTGGATGCAACAGCCACACAGTACACATGCTCGCCGAATACGTCTACCACTCCCACTGACTAGTACAATGAAGTTATTATTCTTCACTCATGTACCTTGTAGTCCACTCTCCTTGGCTGCCAAGTTACGTCAGCGTTGTGCAAACCATTCTCATTATATTAACAATGGCTGGACTTTTTCTGGACATACCTCATAGTTTTTTATACACATAGTTACGTATATAACTATATATAGTTATATATAGTTTATAGTTATATGGAGATATATATATATATGTTTTTTTTGAAAAGCCATAGCTTCATTTCAATACTCCAAGAGGTACAGGAAGCATTATGTGGCAGGTGGGAACATTCAGAATGAAAACCAGAACCCTGATTAAATATACATTCAATATCCACCAAACCCTTCTACTACATTAATGAACTAATTAGCTTAGCCTACAAGAGAAAATACTTTCTTCTAATGGCAACAAAAATCATTTTATTTATGTGGCCTTAGCTGAGAGTTAACAGAAACTAGCTAATGGGGGAAGTTTGTTCAGCATGAAGAACTTAATTAGCCTCCGAGATGCAAAATTACAGAGCACCTAGGATGGGCCAGATCCTTGGTTTGCACCCGTGGGCACCATAGAGTAACAGCAAAAGTCTAACAAGAGCATGTTCTGTATTTTTTTATGTGTCAACTTAACTGAGTCAATTCTACTGTGCTTTCCATTGATCTCACGGAAATTTTTCTCCCGCATTTAGAAAAACATCTACATGCTTCTCTTCTCTGAAAACAAACTCTTCTGAGAAGAATAATATGAATATACTGCCCATCTGTATTGAATCAACACATCAGGGTCCAACGTTTGATTCATTTGGGAGGATTTGGAGTATTGCATTTAGAGGTCTAAGGTTGAGATGACTACCCATCTCTGAAAGAACTCTGGATAACCTGATAAACTCAGACATTTGGAAATACTTGTTCAGTAGTCTGGGGCAAATAGGAAAAGCAAAGAAAAACAGAACTGCAAGAGTCATTAATCTAAATTAACGAACCCAGTGACACTGTCATAGTATTTTAGCCTACTGAGAAACCCAAATGAACAGGATGCTCCAGGTAGGTAAGCTATTTGTTGTGGGATATGTATTTACAATGAACTGTAGACGAGGGTTAATCTAATGGGATGCGCTGGATGGTAAAACATGTTGTGACCAACACCCAGTTGAGGTATCAATGAACTTTTAAGTCTTGGAGGGAAACAAAAGCAGTCCTGCACAAAGACTAAATGGAGGGTGGTATAAGGGGCCCGGAGCACACGGAAACTTAGGCCTACTACCTTCTGTAGCAGGGGAAGGCCTCCTGATCTAACACAAAGAGGTTGCAGAGTAGGGAGTGAGAAAAGCGAATTTACGTGCAGGCTGTTGACTCAATGGTGTTTCTAAAGCCTGAATGGAAGAGTCAAAGCCACCCGAACTCGGGCTAAGTCAACAGCTTGGTCAAGACAGCACAACCTGAATGAATATGCAAATGATTCAAGCCAGTAACCGCTTTGGGGTATCACTTGGTACCCCAAAAGCCCCTGGAGGCTTTTGCCTCCCTGGAGCCTTTTCAACTGAACACGGAAGAGTGAAACACCTTACTAAGCTCTGTATCCAAACTCCAAGGAAAACTCAGTATATACCAACGCAAAGCAAGAGAACACAAGAACCGGGGGGGGTGGTAATTCCCAGTAAAAAAAAAAAACACACATTTACTGTACTTGAAGTTTCCTTACAGCATCCTTTGAAGACACTTGCCATGTGATTTTGAAAAAGCAGCAGCTGTGGTCCTACAGACGCGCTGCACGTTCACCAGGGACGACAAATGTTTCCACGAAGGGCCGCTGTGGACATGTCCAGCTTCTGACTACCACACGACACGGGAGTACATAATTAGTTTGTTTTTCAAGGGGGACGAACCTCATGCTTTTTTTCAAATTCAGTCAAAACATACACACTCTAAATAGAAACATGTTCATTCGAAATCCGTTTGCATGAGCAGCTGTCTTGGCCAGGCCTGGCCAAACAGCCGAACGCTATTCATCTCTGCACTGCGGCCAGAAAATGCTCGGCTTTGTTCACCCCTACCAGCGAAGGCAGTCAGACTTGTCAATTGGGCAAGTGGCCTTAATGATCTAAGGCAGGTGTCCTCAGAGACTGCCCAGGTGAGGGGGTCAGCCTCCGTACCATGACTCATTCATTTGTCCTCAGTTTACAATGCCAACACCCTCCCAATTAATTACTGCCATAAGTGTGCTGGCCCACACAAGTGAAAGGCGCCTGCTCAGGCCTGCTTGGGGGTTTTGCCGCTATTTAAGAGATTTGAGGACAACCAAGAGCCACTCTTTTCAAAAGGAAGAGGAGTGTGAAGCACTCCCGAGAAACTCGACAAAATGAAAATATAGTAATATGAAAGAAATAAGCAGCTGCTAAGGCCTAATGAAGTCGCTGTCAGAAGCACAAAGATGGCCTCTGGGCAAATGTTCATCAAGACAAACAGACCCGTATTCTCAAGTTCCCAAAAGTAAGGAGAAGCTTGTGTTCTTGCCATTAATAAATTCTAAAATATCAATGCAGGAGGCAGGCCAAGTGGAAGAGAATAATAATCACCCTTTATGTTTTTCATCTTTTTGCATTCTCAAAGCTCCAGGCTGTATACTGCCTCATTCTATCCCCTGTTTGATAGGACAGTGTAGGCAAGGTGAGTACTAAGAAGTCTACATGACGGACGAGGAAAGTAAGCCCCAGAGGTTAAGAGACATGCCCATAGTTACACAACTAATTGAGCCAGGGCCAGAACCCAGGTATAAGAGCAAATAGAACAGAAGCCCCAGAGTAGCGCAGCTGGATACGCAGCTGGATACGACCTAGGTTAAGAAGTGCAAGCTTTGCTAGGGAGGAAATTAACTTTTGATGGCCTGGAAAGAAGATTGTGCTTTTTTTGTACAAACAGCTGGCCACTGCATTGGAACCTAATTTGTGATGCACTGTTTACTCCGGCTAGATGGGACTTTGTTTCTTAAAAGACCGTTCAGAGGTTCTGCCTAATAACATTTTCTGCACTGTCAACCCTTGCACAGAAAGATACTTCTTCAGGAGTAGTCAGTTTTCACCTCTCTGCTGACTTCAAAGTCCATTCTGGGTATGCGTTATTCTATTATAACCTGCCTTACTCCAGAAAGAATTCCAGGGAGATGAATCGGCCCAACAGGCACCGAAAGGAAACAGCTGCCATTCTATAGCCTAGTGGTCGAGAATCAAACAGTTTCTGGGTTCAAATTCCGGCTCTGCCACTTGCCTTCTACGTGGCCCGGGGCCACCAACTAAAAGCTCCTGCAACTCAGTAGCCTGGCCTGGGTATTTGGGATAAGAATGAAGATCAAGTTAGTACGCAAAACCCACCGAGTCTACTGTCTGATAACGTGAGCTATATGCATTGCATTTAGCTGTTAAAATCACTAGCTTTCTTGCTTTGACATTTAAATGGGTTATCAACTATTCCAAAGTGAACATAGTGTTTGACACGTGGTAAGTGGCTATGTCATTGTTACTTGCTATAATAATAATGTCATTATTACTATCATCTCACTCTGCCAGCCTCCTCATGTCTTATACCGCAGTAAAGTAATCTCTCGCCTCCTTGTCTTTGCAAATACTACTCCCTTTAATTGGGCTGAACACCCATTTTTGCTTTTATCTAATAACGCGGATTCCCTTTCAAGACTCAGATCAGAATGTTACAGAACAGACGGCAGGGCGGGGGTGAGATGAACTACGTACTATTACCGAATGGATCCCCCACCTTGTGCTCTGGGGTCCCTACCCCCCTGTACTAGGCTCACCTTGCCCACCATCAGGGAAAGATATCTCTCAATGCCAGAGATTGGTGAAAAAGAAAGGAATTATTTATTCAAAAAGTTATACAGACTTAGAGTAAGGGCTTAATGTCTTCATTAAAATCCTAAAGTCCTTTAGAATACCCACAGACACACACAGTCCTTCCCTCTCCCTCTGCCCAATCTGGGGTACCGTATCTCAGGAAAGGAAATAGAAGTCCGTGGCTCAAGCAGCCCCTCGGTTCCGGCACCATCCGCTGTGTCACCGCTGTGATCTCCAGTTAATCCAAAACCATTCTCAAGGCCCACCAGCAAGAATCCTTTCACCCCTTTCCTCCCCAGCAAGGTCTCTCCGGCTTTCTAAGCCACATGGCAAAAGGGAGCCCCAAAGCCTCGTGGTCCCCAACCTTCCTTCTTTTCTCTCTCTCTCACAGGCGCTGTAACCAGAGGGAGTTGCCTCTTAGTTACATCCTGGGTTGAAGTCACTTCCATCCCCCTGGCTCCAAGCGTAGCCACATCTATTTAACATACCCATGAAACCAGTTAAAAGTTATAGATATGTTAAATGACCATGCCAGAGGTTAGCTGCGAAACTGTTGCTATGCAAAACAGCTCTCAATGGCCCTGCTCCATGTGTCCCATCCCCCAACTCACGCCTGGGGGCAGGGGTGAGGACATCCTATATATATATATATTTTAATATTTCCTGGGCACCGTGAGTGCTGGACCCCATTACAAATTCCTATTTGGGGGCCCCCCTGGCTGCACCGTGTATTGAGAAGACACTTCTTCTGAGACATTTCTGCAAAGTTCCAAGGATGAGAAGGGAGCCCCTCCTCTGTGCGCCTGCGACATTCTGTCTGCTTCCCCTACAACAGTTCTCACAATTCTCTCTTATTATCTCCATTCTCCTGCACTAGAGTGTGTGCTCTTCCAGGACAAAACTGTATCTCTTTTATCTCTCCCTGCCCAACACCTAGCAGAGCATAGACATTTGTTGAAGAAATGATTCATAACAGCAGTGGCAATTATGGTTATGATTACCAATAACAAGGCAGACTGCCGTTTTGTCTGAGGAAAACCACCCAAGGCCTCCAGAGGTATAATTTCTCTGTCAGGCCTTGAAAGGGGACAGGGAGCACAGGTGTGCTTCCTGACTTCTCAGGATGAGTTCTACCTATCTCCTCCATAAGCAGCTGAGTGAAACCCTGGATTAAGGGAAAAGTGAGCCAAATCAAACAGGTCTCCACAACAACACAGTTATGTATCATTAAGTTAGCAGAACTCGGGTAGTTCCCTTGACTAGAGTCAGCGCGTCACCAATCTGAGGCTCAAAGAATTAAGGACAGCTTTAGCACGGTCGGCATCTGGCTGCAGCAGTGTGGCAGGAGTTCAGGGCTCTTCCATGTCTCCCATGCAGATAATCCCAGCAAGCATTTCTCCAAGCTGCTAATCTGAATTTCAGCGGCAATCATTTGCCCAGCGCCAAAACCTCTGCTCAGCTCTTATCCTTACAACTTGCTACTACCACAGCTATGAGTCCTCCCATCTTACAGTTAAGGCTCAGGTCACAAGGTCACAGAGCCAGTCAGTCAAAGTCAGAATGTGGAGCTATCAAAGCCGACTCCGTCTTACTGACCCCCAAACCAATACTTGTAGCCATGTCACAACACTGCCAACAAAGTCCCTAAATGCCAAGCACTGAAAAAGCCACCACAGACGAGTGAGTTTATGGCATTTTTATTCAGGAACTTCTCTGTTCTACAAGGACACGCAGATACATCCACAGATAACAGATAGTAACCAATGCTAGAATAGAATTTACAAAATCGGATAGGACCCAAGAGAAGTGGATTATTAAGTGGACCGGGAAGGAATTTGGAAAAATAATGTCTTTTTTACACAAGTAAATCTCAAAAGCTGTCCTTCCTCCTCAGCCTTTGCAGACCCTATTTATTTGGCTCTCACTCAACTCTCTTCCCCACTTCACTTCTCCCCCCTTCCTTCAGTGTCTGTCCACTCTGAAGCAAGCATAACTTCCTTAAGCCGCCCAACCCCTCATGGTTCTTACTGGCATTTTTCCTGCCACATTCCACTCATTGTTGGAGAGCAGATGTGAAAAGGGATGGAGGTTTGGATTAGATGACTTTTAAGATTCCTTCCAACTCTAAGAGTTGAAGATTCTCTGAGCACGCTGCTCAGAGGCAGAGAGCTCCTTGAGAGCAAACTGCGGAAAATAGCAGAGATCTACTCAGCACCACCATGAACTCACTCTAAAAACTTCAAAATTGCTTCACTATCTTATAGGCAGCAGTATCCAAAGCCAGAGATTCCAACAGCCTTTCCCATGGTTTTTAAAATGTGTACAATTTGGAAGTACTCTCACAATGTAGAATGTTAGGATCTTACCACTGGAGGACCTCTCTATTTTCAAATGCAAATCTGATTTCCATCAGGGCCAAAGGTTTAAACAGTGAGTTGAAAATTAACCCTTGTGTTCAAAGCTGATTTTTAGTGCAGCAAAATGCCCTTGCTCTTGTCCAACCCTCAGCTTTCTACTCTATTTTTGCAATCCAAGGGCACTGAAATGGAGACTCAGAGGGGATGTCTTTTTTCATCCTTGTCAAGGTCCCTATCTGTACCGTGTTAACAACCGAACTGTTGGCCAGGAGATAATGGTTATCTAATTCTAAAATGTTATCTAAATCTAGTAATACAATTAAAGACAGTTCAGTCTTTTCAGCCTTAGGATTCCAGTGGCATGCCAACCCTTGGCAAACCCCATTGGCCACTGGTAATTTCCATGGGCTGTCCTTTCATTTAAAACAGCATCATCTCCACAAGCAACACAAGAAAAATGAGATAAATTGGACCTGGTCAAATTAAAATCTTTTGTGCTTCAAAGGATATAATTGAGAAAGTGAAAATACAAACCACAGAATGCGAGACAATATTCACAAATCACATATTTGATAAGGATGTAGTATCCAGACTATACAACGAACTCATAACTCAGTAATAAAAAGACAAATAACCCAGTTACAAAGCAGGCAAATAATCTGATAAGACATTTTTTCTGAAGATAAATTAATATCCAATAATCACATGAAGATGTTCAACATCATTAGTCATTAAGAACATCCTAATCAAAACCACGATGACATACTGTTTCAACACTTAAAACATATTAGGAAGGCTATAATAAAAAAGACAAATAATAACACATGTTGTTGAGGATGTGGAGAAATGGGAACCATCACACATTTTTCTTTTTTTTTTAAGATTTTATTTATTTTTATTTAGACAGAGGGGGAGGGAGGGAGAAAGAGAGGGAGAGAAACATCAGTGTGTGGTTGCCTCTCATGCGCCCCCGACTGGGGACCTGGCCCACAACCCAGGCATGTGCCCTGACTGGGAATCAAACTGGCGACCCTTTGGTTTTGCAGGCCGGCACTCAATCCACTGGGCCACACCAGCTAGGACCCATCACACATTTCTGATGAGACGGTAGCCACTTTGAATAACAGTTTGGCAGTCCCTCAAAAAGTTAAACATAGTTTACCATGTGACCCAGCAATTCTACTCCTACGTATATACTCAAGAGAAATGGCAACATATGTCCACACAGACACTTGTACATGGGTGTTCAGAGCAACATTATTCATGATAGCCAAAGGTGAAAACAACACAAATGTCCATCAACTAATGAATACATAAAAAGTGATGCCACGGAGCAGTATTCTGCCAAAAAAGAAATAAAGTGTTGATTCATGCTACCACATGGATGAACCTTGAAAATATTGTTTTTTTAATGTTTTTTAAATATATTTTATTGATTATACCATTGCAGTTGTTCTCTTCCCCCCTCCATTCCCCTCCACCCACACACTCCCTCCCCCACCATTCTCCCCCTCTTAGTTTATAACCACATGTCTCAAGTTCTTTAGATTCTATATTTCCCCTACTATTCTTGCCCTCCCCCTATCTATTTTCTACCTACTGTCTATGCTATTTTTGTACCTTCTCCCCCCTTCTCCTCCTCCCACTCCCCTGTTGCTAACCCTCCATGTGTTCTTCATTTCTATGGTTCCACTCCTGATCTAGCTGTCCTCTTGGTTTGCTTTTGTTTTAGGTGTGGTTGTTAATAACTGTGAGTTTGCTGTCCTTTCACTGTTCATATTTTTCATTTTCTTTTTTTTATATAAGTCCTTTTAGCATTTCATATAATAAGGGCTTGGTGATGATGAACTCCTTGAACTTGACCTTATCTGAGAAGCACTTTATCTGTCCTTCCATTCTAAATGGAAGCTTTGCTGGATAGAGCAATGTTGGATGTAGGTCTTTGGATTTCATCACTTGGAATACTTCTTTCCAGCCCCTTCTTCCCTGTAAGGTCTCTTTTGAGAAATCAGCTGACAGTCTGAAGGGAACTCCTTTGTAGGTGACTGTCCCCTTATCTCTTGCTGCTTCTAGGATTCTCTCCTTCATTTTCATCTTGGCTAATGTAATTATGATGTGCCTTGGTGTGTTCCTTCTTGGGTTCAGCTTCCTTGAGACTCTCTGAGCTTCCTGGATTTCCTGGAAGTCTATTTCCTTTGCCAGTCTGGGGAAGTTCTCCTTTATTATTTGTTCAAATAAGTGTTCCACTCATGGCTGCTTCTTTTCCCCTTCTGGTACCCCTATAATTCAGATGCTGGAACATTTAAAGATGTCCTGGAGGTTCCTAAGCCTCTCCTCATTTTTTTGAATTCTCATTTCTTCATTCCTTTCTGGTTGGATGTTTCTTTCTTCCTTCTGGTCCACCCCCTTGATTTGAGTCCCAGTTTCCTTTCCATCACTATTGGTTTCCTGTGCATTTCCCTTCATTTCAATTAGTTTAGCCTTCATATGTTCCTCTAATTTGTGACTAAAATCAATCAGTTCTGTGAGCATCCTGAGAAACAGTGTCTTGAACTGTGCGTCTGAGAGGCTGGCAATTTCTTGGTCGCTTAGAGTTATTGGCTCTGGGACTTTGAGTTCTTCTTGCGCCATCTTTTGGGCTGTTTGTGCTTGTTATGTAGCAGGATCGGAGCCCTAGGTGTTCACCAGAGCAGGGCAACTCAGTCACTGGGTTGTGACGTTGTATGTGGGGGTGGGGTCAAAGAGGAGCAATGGTGTCCCGTCTGCCGCCTCCCGCCTCGGCCCCCACAGGTGCCACAGCTGCCAACGTCACCGGGGCCCGTGCATTTCGTCCCACTGCACGCGAGTGTGCCACCGCCGTCAGCCCTCCACCACTGGGTTCGCCCTCTGGGGCCTGCGTGGTCCGTCTCACTGTGCGCGAATGTGCGACTGCGGTCAGTCTGCCCCACACCCCGACTGGGTCCCAGCTGCCTGCGCGCCTAGGTCTAGGGATCTGTCCTGCCCGACCCTGCTCGCTGCTGGCTCCGCCCCTCTTACCATCCCGGTTGAATGGTTCCTTGTTGTCAGACTTCCGTATAATTCAATTTTCTGTTCTTTGGCTGTGTCTTTGTTCTCCAAACCTTTGTTGTATTCAAACTTGGTTGTGGGAGAAGGCAGTGTTTCCACCTATGCCTCCATCTTGGTGGAAGTCCCGAAAATATTGTTATAAGTGAAAGAAGTCAGGCACAAAGTTTCCATATTGTATAACTCCGTTTATGTAAAATATTTTAAATATTTATCCAGATAAATCTTCAAAAACAAAGTAGGTTAATGGTTACCTATGGTGGTAGGAGGAGAAGTGAAGAGTGACTGCTAGTAATGTACAGGATTTTCACCAATTTTTGGATTGAGGGAAATATTCTGGAAACAGACTGTGGTGAACATTGCACAACATTATGAGTATACTGAAAGCCAGTGGATTATACACTGAATGAGTGAATTTTATGGTATGTGAATTACACCTCAATTTTTTTTAATGAGGATAAAAGAACATTGTACCGAGGGCTGGGAGGGGGGCTGGGATGGGGGTAAAAAGCAGAAAACTGTACTTGAACAACAATTAAAATAATAATAATAAAAGAGCACCGTACCCAAGAGCCAGATGTCTATCTAGCAAAACTGGACTGGGGCTGCTGACAGTCTTTCCACGTGACGGACTCACATTCAGATGTGTTCGGCAGGAATTACATCGCATACATACTGGGACAGGTCAGTGCGTATCAGAGAGTAGCAACCCAGTCACTTCTGCATTCTAGTTACTGGGGACAGAGTTAGGTCCCTCGGCCATCAGCCTGGGTCCTTCCAAACTGTCTAGCTAAACATCCCAAGACCTCTCCAAACTCTCCAAACTCCCTGGTTCTCAGACACCCTGGACTGCTTTCCTTCTTTGAAGATTCTATCTGCTTTCCTCTCCTTGTCTTTGCTCATGCAATGCCCTCCTCTCAAACTAACAAGATCCAACTTATTTTTTTAAAGATTTTATTTATTTATCTTTAGAGGGGAAGGGAAGGAGAGAGGGAGAGAAACATCAATGTATGGTTGCCTCTGGTGCGTCCCCTGGTGGGAACTGGCCTACAACCCAGGCATGTGCCCTGCCTGACTGGGAATCGAACCGTGATCCTATGGTTCTCAGGACCAAGCTCAATCCACTGAGGTACACCAGCCATGGCTCCAATTTATCTCTTAAGTGCTAACAAGGGTGAATTCTTTCTCTCCTATGAAGTAGTATTTTGGTATGTAAGGAGGAACTCAGTAAGTGTTCATTGAGTGACTAAACAAATGAATGGCCTCAGTGATTCAGCCCCCTAAGGAGATTTGAAAGAATAAAATTGTCCATAGTTGGTGTAAGCCCCTGCTTAATTTCTCCAGGAGTTGTTGCAGCAGTACAGTGGATAAGTAAGCAAGCTTGGGATGAGGTTATGTTCCTGGAAGGGAGCTCCAATTGATATCTGAGTTTGTCCTAGAAACAGTGAAATAGCCTGGCCATTCTCAGCTTTATACCTGCCGGGATACACAAGATAGAAGACGTTCATACACGGGGCCCGGGGCCCAGAGGCTTAATCAAGGTGATGTAAGTTCCCACCTCATTATCTCCCAGTCAAGCCAGGATTTCGGAATGGAAGTGAATAAGAGCAATATTTTCATAAAGATAACCCTGAACTACATCTAATTTACTAAAACAGGCGATCATTCACAAACATTAGATCCTTAACTTTTAAAAAAGA
Source organism: Sturnira hondurensis (assembly GCF_014824575.4). NCBI lineage: Eukaryota > Metazoa > Chordata > Mammalia > Chiroptera > Phyllostomidae > Sturnira > Sturnira hondurensis. The sequence continues at coordinate 1,007,785 of NW_028080118.1, read as the reverse complement.
TTTTATTTATTCATTTATAGAGAGAGGGGAAAGGAGGGAGAAAGAGAGAGAGATGGATGTGTGAGAGATACATCAATTGGCCTGCAACCCAGGCACGTGCCCTGACCAGGGATCAAACCAGCAACATTTTAGTTCCCGGGCCAGCACTCAATCCACTGAGCCATACCAGCCAGGGCTAGATCCTTAACTTAATAGTAAGAACACATTATTTGCAATCCGCTTCCCAAATGGTTGTGACCACACTGCAGAGGAGGACCACTGGTATGCCACGAGGTCACGTTTCTAAAGGAGACCCAGGATGACAAGCATGATTATGGGAACAACCACAAACCACAAGTGATATCTGAATACAAAGAAATACTTTCTCAAGTACTTGTATAACATAAGTTTAACAGATCACACAGAACCCTACCCCATAAAACTGTATTTAATTTAGTGCTGTACGTAGTATATCACAGTGCTTTCTCTCACCCTGCCTTATGATTCCTCCTCATGTTTGCTCAAACAAACCCAGAGTGGGGGGGGGGGGGAGGGATACTGCTGAGATCTTAGAATGCAAAAGAGCTTCCCCAGTGAAATTTCCAGGAATAATTGAGGTTTCGTAGAAAGACAATTAGTTGATGATGTTTTTAAAAATTGGATCTAAGGGTAATTGTTCTGCTGCCTTTTCTTCCCTAAATGTTGTAAGTTTACTGCTAGCAGGAATAAGCTATTTGTCTTTTTTGATGCCTTCAAAGCAACGTTTCGGCTTTCTTGAGCTGTCATCTCATCGGCATTAGCAGCCTCAGTCTGTGCAAGTGTTACACAAATCAGCCTCCCCCCTTCAGATGGTACAAACCAACCCCTGTTCGCACAGATGTTGGCATCCTTTGGTTCTTCGAAACTTGTCCTTTCCCCAAAGTAAAACCCACAGAGCTCTAGCTTGACGCCCAAAGTTAAAGCTGCACCAGCCTAAGTTTGATGCCAGGTCCACGACATGAAAAGTACTTCGCCATTGGCCTTGTAGTGGGGTACGGCAACCATCATTAGGGCCCTGCTTTCTTTCTTCTTCTCATCAGTCAAGAATTGAGGGTCACCCTGGCTGGCGTAGCTCAGTGGATTGAGCGCGGGCCTGTGAACCACACCATCGCGGTTCAATTCCCAGTCAGGGCACATGCCTGGGTTGCAGGCCGGTTCCTTGCAGGCTAACTCCCAGCAGGGGATGCACAAAAGGCAACCATACATTGATGTTTCTCTCCCTCTCTCCTTCCCCTCTAAAGATAAATAAATAAAATCTTAAAAAAAAAAAAAGAATTGAGGGTCAAATGATTATGAAAGAATAGGACTAAGCCTCATAAAACAAACACAACAGGACTCACTCTCCAAATATTGATATCATTATATCTTAAATCCAACAAAAGTCCTACAGGCCTCATCTCTGATGATTACTCTTTGACCAATATCACGAGCAAAGCACTAAAGCATGAGTTAAAGACCTATGCATTCTAATTTCCTTATATCTGTGGAATGAAAACATGTTTTCTATATATCTCATATACTCTTGTGTAATACATAAAGTTAAATACATAAGACTTAAAATATTTGCATATTATTCAAAAACAAATTTCCCCTTGCAAGCACTACGACATACGATTACTCTATCTTCTATCTTACTAGGCTTGGTAATTAGCTACTGAAGCATGCCCACATAATATTGTTCTCTTACAAGGCAGAAAAATATTGTCCTGAATTTCGTACATTTTTCTGCTATTCTCTATGTTTTCTCTCATTTGAATTCAATGTAGTATATTTTCAAAGACTTTTTCAATTGTTCCCCTCAATTATTCTCCTTTACAAAGTATAGCAATTCTGAGATTCTTTTTTTTTTTAACAAAGAATTCTTTTTATTTTTTTTTAAATTTATTTATTTTTTTAGAGGGGAAGGAGAGAGGGAGAGAAACATCAATGTATGGTTGCCTTTTGTGCATCCCCTGCTGGTAGTTAGCCTGCAAGGAACCGGTTTGCAACCCAGGCATGTGCCCTGACTGGGAATCGAACCGCGATCGTCTGGTTCGCAGGCCCGCGCTCAATCCACTGAGCTACGCCAGCCAGGGCTGCAATTCTGAGATTCTAAATAAAAGTTCCCAACATCAGTTTCTTCGGCTGACTTTTGAAAACAACGGTTGTGAACATTCTCCCATCCTTCTGCTCTTTACTATGGGCATGCTTTAGTACCTAGTCTAAAGGTTTTCAAATTGTTTGCATATTTTCAGGTATTAACTGCGTGGAAGATGGTTTTTCTGCCTCCTTTTCCTTCAAATGATGGAGAAAGAGCCAAAGGAGGATTAGAATGGCTATATTTGCTTAAGAATCAGGCAAGCACATTATGCCAGGGTGACATAAATCAGTGAGGTCAGGATTCGTGAAGGATCTCACGTTACTTTTTAAAGAGGACAACTCTGATAAAACAAAGAATACATTTTATTAGAAATCCTTCCCTTGCTTTCCTAGCCCTTAACATGATTTGGATGTATCTCTGGCCACTTATTTAACAATCCAATAAGCAGTAATTGAGGGCTTCCCATGTGTAAGCCCTCCACTGTGGGGGATGCAGAGATAATTGAAATATAGGTTCTGTCAAAAAAAAAAACAACTTGGTGAAAAGAATAGGTACAAAGAGGATTAAGTGAATTTGTCTATATAAATCTTAAAATGGGCCCTGGCTGGTGTAGCTCAGTGGATTGAGCACGGGCCTGCGAACTATATGATTGCGGTTCGATTCCCAGTCAGGGCACATGCCTGGGTTGCAGGCCAGTTCCCAGCAGGGGACCCACAAGAGGCAACCATACATTGATGTTTCTCTCCCTCTCTCCTTCCCTTCCCCTCTAAAGATAAATAAATAAAATCTTTAAAAAAAATCTTAGAATGGTTCCTGGTGCTTATTAAGAGTTAAATATCCTCCCTGGCTGGTGTACCTCAGTGGATTGAGCTCAGTCCTGCGAACCAAAGGATTGAGGTTCGATTCCCAGTCAGGGCACATGCCTGGGTTGTGGGCGAGTTCCCAGAAGGGAATACAGGAGAGGCAACAATACATTGACATTTCTCTCCTTCTCTCCCTCCCTTCCCATCTAAAGATAAAAAAAATTAAAAAATTTTTAAAAATTTTAAAAATTAAATATATGTTATTATTTTTTAAGGAGAACAGGGATAGATAACAGTAAATCTAATACCAAGCAAATTTGATAAATGCTGTAGTTGAAACTCACATTGCTAATAGAGAATTGGAAAAGAAGAGATTAACCCTACAAAAAGAAAGAATTTGCTTTACCCAACGTATCAGTAAAAAGGGTAAGCTTAGGAAACTAACATTTAGTGAGCATTTACTATATACCTAGGGTACTGCACATATTACTGTTTAATTCAAACAGCAAACCTGTTCAGGAAGATAATTATTATCATCCTCAGTTTAATAGGCAAGAAAACTAAGATTGGAGGTTAAATAACTTTGCAAAGGTATGCAGCTAATAAGGTAGTGGAACCAGGGTTCAGACGCAGGGTGCGTAATGCCAAGGGGCAAACTCCTATTTACCATTCCACGCCTTCCCAAGCCCATCAGAGCTCAGGAATTCAGAGGACGTACGCATCTATGCCACCTATGTCATCACAGATATTTTTGGAACAAACATTTAGGCTAGAATCATTTCTACAACTGGAAGTACTTTCTTCAGAATGTCTCAATTTTGCAAAATCCTTGCCCTCAGAGGTTGATGATGTTTGAAAACAGCCAAAAATGACTGAGAGTCCGATCCTGTGAAAAAGTGCATGAGCACACAGGGCAGCGTCAAGATGGTCAACAGGACGTTGTGAATTAGAAGGAGTGAGATGGATGGGCCCAGGTGGTGTGTGAGTCAGCTCAGAAATAGCAGCTCAGAGACAACTATAGTGACACTGTTGGAAAGACAATAGAATGGTGGTTACCAAAGCGGAAGGTGGTTGGGGAAGGGTGAAATTGGCAAAGGGGGTAAAAATATATCATAATGGAAGGAAACTAAACTTTGGGTGGTAAATGCACAATATAATATACAGCTATAGAATTATTATGTTGCACACCTGAAATTTATATAATGTTATTAACCATTATTTTAAAAAAGCCTCTTTGGCTATGTAAAACCCAGTGTGTATTTTTTATTGTTTAAAGGGCTAAGCAACTTGCTGTAGAGGGACGAACCCAGAGACCTTGTTTCATTCTCTGCCCCTCAGCAGTTGCATAGACACGGTCCAGTCCCTTAACATCTCGGAACACTGATTTTTCTATAAAATGCAGACAGTAAAACCCGACGTGGAGGGCCATTTTAGGGATGAGAAAGAAAGTGATGGGCACGTCCAAAAAGGCAGCTATTATTGTTTTTGAACCACTTGTTAAATATTCTCTGCAGGTTTGGGAGTTGGAGATGGTTTTTACTTCAAACTGGATACATTTTTGGAGTTTCTCCCTGAGCGCCAGAGCTGAGTAGTTTATGTTCATTTGGCATGGCACGTTTAGGCACGGACAGGAAAGAAATGAGAGCGTTTCAAAACAAATCAGTCTCCTCAAAAACACTTCTTGGAAATGGAATTCACCACCACAGTATTCAACTCATTCAGGCTGCTAATAAACACTCTTCTAGTATCTGCGGAAGCGTGGTTTAGAGAGAAATGTTCCTGCCACAATAATTGCGTGCCTTTCACTACAAAGTTTCTATGTTGGAAGGAAAGCAGGTGAACCAGGAAAGAAATGTAAAGCTTTGTGCAGGCAGCTTATTTTCCATGACATGGGAGGTCTGGTTTTGAAAGCAAGCAGTGCTCATTTATTAAGAAAAAAAAAAAAAACAACCCAGTTCTTTGGGCTACCACTAAAGTGTTTTGGGGCTCAGCAATTATCCCAAACTCAGATTATAGATGCAAACCTCCTTCCCACTCACTCCTCCAACCTCACTGAAAAACAGGAAAACTTACTGTGCCTACGTGATGCCTTCATCCCTGCAACCTTGCTGCGAGTTGGGCTGAAGATTATGTGAAACAAGTCATAAAAGAGAAAAAGCTGCAGGCAGGTGCAAGAACAAGGCACTGCGCTCCTTGGAGAGGGCCTTAGGTAAGTAGCTACAAGAGTTGTACATACCAATCAAAGACAGGCCAGGGTCAAGCTCCCTTTTGTGCACAAACAAAGGCTAATTGCATGTTCATAGCTGTAGGGTCTGCGGGCACTAATTCGAGAGAGGAACTATAAAAACCTCGGATTCCCGCCTCCCAACAGCAGCCAAGGCGAAGAGGAGGGCTCAAGGAGCCAGTGGCTGTCAACCAGCTGGGCCTCTCCCTGTCTTCTCCACAGCAACCAGGGCTCCCACGTGGCTGCCATTTCAGAAATGAAAATAAGCCATTTTGTGAAAACTGAAAGGATAGCTGTGTGTACATAACGCCAAGCCAATGAACAGCAATGGAAAAGGCTCCGAGCCACTTAGCTTCCTTCGAAGCACAATGCCCAATACTGTTGGCCTTGCATTTTCATTGAATTGACCAAATTAGCTGGCTCTTTTGACATCTTGTAGACCTGACTCGTCAGTGGAAGTTGTCCTTTTCTTACATTCAAAAATCAAAGGTCTAAGTTGGTTTGGTCCTGTAAGAAACCCTTTTAAATCAAGTTACTATTAAGGCCAGACAACTGGCACAGCTGGCTTTTCAATGATTATTAAGAATAGCTTATATTCATAAAACACCTTCTCATTTCCCAAACACTTGTATTCTCTAAGCATTTATTACTACTTCTCCCACAGGGAAGTCACTGTTCTGGGCTCTGTGGAAAAAATCAACTTGGTAGCCAAATAGCAGGGGCTCATTAAGCAGGGTGGCCATTGCACAACGGAAGAAAAGCAGAACCGAAGAAGCAACATGACTTCCCCAATCCCACGGTGCTCTGTGACGCAGCCAGAAGCAGTGAACCCAGGCCCCCAGCCCCTGCTCAGTGCCTAGCCCACTGCACCACACTGCCTCTCCTTAGGTGTGTGCGAGGAGCCCTCCAGTGAAGGGCAGAGAGCGTGGCAAAGTACAGGGGTCAGGAGCCGTACCCTTTCTCAATGAAAAAGGAAACAAACCCCTCTTGCTGATCTCCCATGTATAAAGCGAGTGAAAGCACAGTTTCTCTGGGGGGAGGGGGGATGGAAAGAGTGGTATAACCGGATCCCAGCTCTTCCACTGACAAGCTATGTGACCTTGGATGAATCACTTAATCTCTATGCCTTAAAAGGAAAGAGCTGGACTCACTAAAACCTGTGAGTCCTAACTTGGCTAATCATCCCAGTCCTAGGGGGAATTTGTTCAAATACAGATTTCAGGCCTTTCCTCACACTTTATGAAAGATAATTCCTGGGGCAGAGGGCCTAGGAGTCCGCATGGTAATAAGCTCCCCAGAAGATCCTGCTTCACAGACAAGATTCAAAGCCCTGCATGAGTTCATTTTCAGTGTCTGGGCTGGTTCATGAGAATCCACATACAAGAAAATACCATGTAAGTTCTGAGATAGAATTCAAATGAGAAGGAGCCTAAAGAAGCTACTCATTTGATTATTCATTCATGTGTTCCACAATTATTCTGAACCATTCTCCCTGCTTGTTTCTGTACTGGGCACGGGAAACATAAATGTGACTAGTATGTAGACCTTGTCCTTAAGAATCTCAAAGTCTGTCCTGGCTGATGTAGCTCAGTGGGTTGAGCGTGAGCCTGAAAACCAAAGGATCACGGTTCGATTCTCAGTCAGGGCGCATGCCTGGGTTGTAGGCCAGTTCCCAGCAGGGGACGCACGAGAGGCAGCCATCCACGGACATTTCTCTCCCTCTTTCCTTCCCTTCCCCTCTAAAGATAAATAAATAAAATCTTTTTAAAAAATCTCAAAGTCCATTTGTAGAGACAGGCATGTAAAGAGATAAGCACAATGAAAGTGGTAGACGCTTCAATAGGGAAAGGAAGAGTGCTGTGGTAACGCAGAGGAGAGAAGCTGTAAGTGTGCATCAATACAGTTTGGTCACAAGGGCTGGATCAGGTAGTGAGGAACAGGAGGCTGTTAAGCATGACAAGCCCTGGCAAAGAGGTTGAACTTTATCTTGTAGGCAATGGAGAACCACTGAAGGGTTTTAGTCAAGAGAACAACATGATCTGACTCACGTTTGGAAAAGATTCCTTCATCTGCTAGATAGAAAATGGGTTGGAAGGAGCCAGATCATTCAGAGAGACCAGTGAAGAGAGAAATGCCAATAGGTCACAGGAGAAACAATTGTGACCTGAACTAGAACATTGCTGGTTTACTACAAGAGACCCTAAAGCAGTGAGGGCCACATGGAAGCGGTTATTAAATGAAATAGATATGCCAGGCACTTTTCCAAGCATCTTATGCATTCCTGCTTAACTCCTTTAATGAGCCTACAAGGTAGGTACTATTACTACCATAAAGTTTCTGATTTTACAATCAGAAAAAACCGAAGCACAGAGAAGCTAAGAAACTGGGATTTGAACATAGGCTATCTGAATCCAAAAGCCATATTCTTAACAGCTCTACTCTGCTGACTACCTCATAATTTCTTGACAATTTGTGTGGGAAGGAGGGAGGGACAGAGTAAGAATGAAGGAAGGAGTAGATGGATGGATAGGAAGCAGAACTGGCAGGGGTTGTCGGCTGCTAGATGTGAAGGGTGATAAATAGGATAGAGTTGAAGGATGACACCTGGTTTTCTTGCTTAGGTAGCTGGGTATACAATGGGTGAATATGTCAATGCATTTTATTATTTTTTTTAGATTTTATTTACTGCCCTGGCTGGTGTAGCTCAGTGGATTGACCACCGGCCTGTGAACCAAAGGACTGCGGTTCGATTCCCAGTCAGGGCACATGCCTGGGTTGCAGGCCAGTTCCCAGCGGGGGATGCATGAGAGGCAACCATACATTGAAATTTCTTTCCCTCTCCCCTTCCCCTCTAAAGATAAATAAATAAAAAAATCTTTAAAAATAATAATAATAATAAAAGATTTTATTTACTTATTTATTTTTAGACAGAGGGGAAGAGAAGGAGAAAGAGAGAAACGTCAATGTATGGTTGCCTCTCATATGCCCCCTACAGGGGACCTGGCCCGCAACCCTGGCATGTGCCCTGACCAGGAATTGAACCAATGACCCTTTGGTTTGCAGGCTGGCACTCAATCCACTGAACCACCCCAGCCAGGGGTCAATGCATTTTATGGGGTAGAAGCCAAGACTCAATACTATAGTCAGGGCCCTGGAAATTTGACGATAGGCCAGTGAAGGAATGGAATGGGCACTGTGGGGAGTGTGAAGGGGTACTACCACGTCCAGCTAAAGTAAGTGCTGGGCACATCTTTGGCCTCAGGGTTTTGTTCCAGCAGTGCCCATACATCAGGAATGGAGGCAGGGGCATGGCAAGAGATGATATCAACATTACAAAACTTATTCTGGTCACAGGCTTCTAAAAATGAGCTCACTTAAGGACTGTAGTAGAAACACACATGGGGAGGGGCCAGAGAGAAAGCATAATGTTACAGGCTACTTCCATATCGCCACACCAAAAGTTTCCTTTCCCCCACCAAAGCACTATTTAGGTGTTCTAGAAAGTTCCCTGTCAGGGCTCACCTAAGTGATTGTGGTGCAATTGATGAGGGAAAGGATATCTGTTTATGAGGTGGAAGCAAACGCCAGTTTGCAACAGTTGGCTTGGGAAGTCAGCCCCCGCCCCGCCACGCTGTCCCCAGTCACCAGACCTTAGGGTCGCTATGGACACTGATCTCTAGGGCAGGACCTGGGTTTGGTGCATAGGGAATCCCAGCTTTTAAGCCCAGTTAGTAAAGTTCAGTAAGCATCAGAATCCACCAAATTGCTGGTTAAAGCAAAGTGCTCAGCCCCAACCCCAGAGGTTCTGATTCAACAGGTTTAGAGTGGGGCCATTTCAGCAAGTCCCGAGGTGATGCTGGTGGTCCTGGGACCACTCGAGAACCATTCAACAGAGCAGCAGTTATTCAACATTTTCTTCTCAAGGTTCCTTCACATGCTTAACAATTAGTGAAGATTTCAAAGAGGTTCTTTTTGTGTAAGTTATGACTATATGTACTGTATTAGAGGTACATATAGTCATATGTACAGTCATATGTATAGTATGTATACATACTATATGTATACATATAGTCATTTATATTTATGCATTCACTGAAAATAAATATAGTACATGTTCACATATTTCATGAAAATTAACTAGTTTTTTTGCATTATAATTTTATTTTTTAATACTCATGTTTTTTATCATGTATTCTATTACAGTGGTCCCTATTTTTCCCTTTTGCCCCCTTCGACCCAGCCCACCCCTCTCTCCCACAATCAATCCCCTCTCCGTTGTCCATGTCCATGGGTCATTCATACATGTTCTTTGACTAGACCCTTCCCCTTCCTTCCATCAACCCCCCACTCTCCTCCCCTCCTACAGCTAGCAGTCTGTTCCATGTTTAGATGTCTCTGGTTCTATTTTTCTCATTATTCTGTTCATTAAATTCCAGTTATAACTGAGGACATATGGTTTTTGTCTTTTGTCAACTGGCTTAGTTCACTTAGCATAATAATCTCCAGTTCCATCCATGCTGTCACAAAAGAATTCCTTCTTTCTGCTGTGTAGTATTCCATCGTGTAAATGTGCCACAGTTTTTTAATCTACTCATCTACTGATGGGCACTTAGGCTGTGTCCAGCCCTTGGCTAGTGTGAAGAACACTGCTATGAACATAGGAGTGCATAGGTTCTTTTGAATTGGTGTTTCAGGATTCTTAGAGTACATTCCCAGCAGTGGAATCACTGGGTTATAAGGCAGTTCCATTTTTAGTTTTTGGAGGACATGCCATACTGTTTTCCACAGTGGATGCACCAGCCTGAACTCCCACCAACAGGAACCACTAGGAACCACTAGGGTTCCCTTTTCTCTACATTCTCTCCATTACGTATTATCTCTTGTCCTTTTAATGATAGCCATTCTAACACGTCAGGTGATTATCTCATTACGGTTTTGATTGGCATTTCCCTGATGATTAGTGATGTTGAGAATCTTTTTATGTACTTCTTGTTCATTTGTATGGCCTCTGCTAATTTTTATTGAGATTAATTGAGGGGTGAGGGCATACTATTGAGTTCTGTAAGTTCCTTATATATTTTGGATATTAACCCCTTATAAGATATATAATTTGTAAATATTTTCTCCTATTATGTAGGTTGCCTTTTCATTTTTTATTGTTTCTGTTGCTGTGCAGACACTTTTTCATTTGATGTTGTTCCACTCGTTTATTTTTGCTTTTGTTGCTTGTACTTTTGGTACCATATCCAAAAACTCATTGTCAAGACCACTGTTAAGGAGCTTTTTCCCTGTGCTCTCTCCTAGAAGTTTTATAGTCTCAGGTCTTACACTGAAGTCTTTAATGCATTTTGAGTTAATTTTAATGAGTGCTATAAATAGGGGTCCAATTCCATTGTTTTGCACGTGGGTATCCAGTTTTCCAAGCATCATTTATTGAAGAGAGTATCCATTCCCCATTGAGTTTTCTTGGCTCCCTTAGCAAATATGAGTTGAGCATGTATGTATGGGTTTATTTCTGGGCTCTCTATTCTGTTCCATTGGTCTATATGTCTGGTCTTATGCCAGTTCCATACTGTTTGGATTACTATAGCTTTGTAAAATAGTTTAGAATTAGGAAGTGTGGTACCTCCAGCTTCGTTTCTCTTTTTCAAGGAAGCTTTGGTTATTCAGGGTCCATAAAAATTTTAAGATCCCTTTTCTGTTTCTGTGCAAAATTCCATTGAAATTTTAATAGGAATTGCTTTTGGTAGTGTGGATATTTTAACAATGTAAATTCTTCCATAAACACAGGACATCTTTCTATTTATTTATGTCTTCAACTTCTTTTTGCAATATCTTGTAAATTTTAGTGTATGGCTTTTTCACCTCCTTGGTAAATTTTTTCCTAAGTATTTTATAATTTTTGATGCTACTGTAAGTGGGATTATTTCTTTTTAGATAGTTCATTGTTATATCTGTTTCTGCTTTCAAACTGTTGCAATATGTGGTTATCATTAATGCATACGAGGAAAATCCAGTCTCACAAAATACATTTTTTTGAAAAATGGAGCAGCATTTTATAATTGCCTTTTGAGGCAATTGTGGATACTCTTCTTTGATCTTAAAGCAAAACTCATCGAATGATAGTTTCTTAAAGGTTATCTGCAATGTGGAGTTTAAAACCATATCGATTAACTATACATAGCCTGTTTTATCAAAGTCCATTGATCACTCTTGAATTTTGCATTGATCTTTGACTCACACACGCTTCCATAATATACACTGATCATTCCAAAGATACTGATATCTGAGTTGTGAAGATCTTCCAAATATTTACGCTTTTAATTCTACAACATTCAAAAAGTCATACGTGTTACTATCACTACCAGTAACATCAGAAAACTCTTTAAGTACTGGAAAACTGTCAAGTTCACTGTGGTGGACACACATTTCTAAAATTCTAAATTTTGCTTGAAAGTCCAAATCCCATCATTGGCAACAAATACTGTCAGCTGCTTTCCTTATAATGACAGGCTTACTTTGTTCAGTTTTGAGAAAATATCTGCTAAATATCCAAGTGCGTATAATGACAACTTTTCTACCAGTTGTTCTTTAAGTACATAAATGGTCTTCCATGAAAAAAGTGGCTAGTTCAGTCTGCAATTCAAACCATTTTACAAGTGATTTTCCTCAAGAGAGCCATTGCACTTCAGTCTACACCAGAAATAATTTATGCATACAAGTACATGAGAGTTGAGATTTTTAAAAAAGGTTTTTATAAAGAAGATCAAAATTATGAACAGTAAAATGACAACTCACAACTGTCAAGAACTGAATCTAAAAAAACTAAAAACAAAAACAAACTAAGCAAACAACTAGAACAAGAACAGAATCATAGAAATGGAGATCACATGGAGGGTTATCGGTGGGGATGGGGAGAATGAGGGACAAGGTACAGGGATTAAGAAGCATAAGTGGGGCCCTGGCTGGTGTAGCTCAGTGGATTGAGCATGGGCTCTGTGAACCAGAGGATCGTGGTTCGATTCCCAATCAGGGCACATGCCTGGGTTGCAGGCCAGTTCCCTGCAGGCCAACTCCCAGCAGGGGACGCATGAAAGGCAACCATACATTGATGTTTCTCTCCCTCTCTCCTTCCCCTCTAAAGATAAATAAATAAATAAAATCTTTAAAAAAAAGAAGCATAAGTGGTAGGTACAAAATAGACAGGGGGAGGTTAAGAATAATATAGAAAATGGAGAAGCCACAGAACTTATATGTACAACTCATGAATATGAACTAATGGAAAGAATTGCTGGAGGGAAGAGGGTACTGGACAGAGGGAGGCAAGGGAGAAAAATTTGGACAACTGCAATAACATAATCAATAAAATATACTTTAAAAGTAAATAAAGTAACATTTTGTAAAGGTTTTATTCATTTTTAGAGAGAGGGGGAGGGAGGGAGGAAGAGAGAGAGAAACATCAATGTGTGCTTGCCTCTCATGCACCCCCGACTGGGGGACCTGGCCCTCAACCCAGGCATGTGCCCTGACTGGGAATCAAACCAATGACCCTTAGGTTCACAGGCTGGCACTCAATCCACGGAGCCACACCGGCCAGAGCAAAATACTGTTTTTTTAACTGCTTCATCACGGACATGACTAGGTAAAACTGGATTTTTTTTTTCTGTGAGTGCTTGGCAGTGGGAAGTACAATAACTGCTAGGATAGCTTGGTGCTACACTAACATCCCAGAAGCTTTATCTCCCTTGATTCTGCACCTTCAGTGCAAATGTCAGCACAGTGAAAAATGCATAGAATGTCTTAGTATTATTATAAAAATAGTGTTGGCCTCGCAAATCCCTTCGAAGGGGCTTGGGGACCTGCAGAGTCCATGCACCATGCTGGCAGAACCACTGGGCAAGGGCATCCTGCATTCAAAGATTTATTTCATTCACTCACTCACTCACTCACTTAAAAACATTCGTTAAATACCTGCTATATTGCAGGCTTCCCTACACCTTAGTAATATTTTCACCAATACAACTTGCTCTCCAGATCAAGCTGAGGAGCTGGAACAAAAATGTAACTTCTCCTTCAACTTGTAAGTTAGGAGTCCACTGAGGTGATCACAAGGATAGTGTTTCTCAGTGCAGCCTTTTTGTCTACACCCAATATAGTCTCATGCCATTGTGCACTGAGTCAAAGATGTCACGCTACTCACCCAGGTATACTGTGTAAGCATTAGCATGCCAGTCTATAAGGACAACTGTCCTAGAGCCATCCACAATATCACAGAATTGATGACTTTTAGGAAGGTGAGTGGAGTGAGCCCAATCTTAACATTCCATTCTGCCTTATTTTATTTGATAAAGTAAGTCTATATATGTTTATATATTTTATGTAGTTTATATATATTTTAATATAGTATAATACTTTGTATGCTGTATAGGCTATATATGGGTATTCTACATTTTTTGAATCATCAAATGGGAATATTTTATAGCAATTACAGATGCCTGTCACCACATGGTATCAACATTTTTCTTTTAAAATAAGGCACAGAAGCACTAAGTGTTATAAAATAAAACACATATGTTTCATGCACTAATATAAGGACAAAGCTCAGTTTAATCTCAACCTCCGGGGGCAGACTTGGCATAGAAGCCTCATGTCTATTAACGATGAGTCACTGCAATTAAGAATGTAGCAGAAAGGAAAAAGCTGGAAATGTACTTTTCAGTGGGTGTGGTGTGAGGCTTAAAATCTATCACAGTAGAAGCTGCAGCCATTTATTTACTTAGAAGTCTTCTTTAAAAGAAAAACTACCTCCTAATTCTAGAGTCTTCTAAAGTTTTGATGATGGGTTCTTCTATGCTTGGTTCCATTATAAAAATTTTATTTTATTAGATTTTCCCCTTCCATTTTCCTTGCCTCCCTCTCCATCGGATGCAGGTTCCTAAAGCCCATCCAACTAGTTATTATTACAATTATAGTGAATTATACTACTTTCAACAAGGGTTTGAATTTGTTTCTATTTGTGCAAATGTGAAGTGCATCTTGCACATTATTAACATTCTCATTATTTGATACCCAATGTCTCATTAAAATAAGGGGGAAACATTTAAGTACAAATCCAGGAAATACTATTCTCTGGGTCAATGCTTCATAACCCATTTGTTCTAGAGTAGGATAAATGCCAAAAGTTGCAAGGTATCATAAAAAGTCTATTTACACTCATCTGTGGTTATTTCCCACACGAATATAATATATTCTGTGTTTAAAAAGTATAAAGCCAAGCCAGTCCTTCTCACGCTGTTTGCAGTAAAATATGGCTTACCACGTCTCTCTGATGAACCACTGACAAATAGGCCCTTGTTGTCCAACTTTCACTCTGCTGAGGGTAATGATTCAGTGGTTCAGAAGGTTAATTCCTGGAGATAGTGTTGTCTTTGGCTTGAACAGATGTTGGTAGTGCTTTAATGTGGTTATCAAACTAGGCGGCCCTTCAGTCTTTGCTCTCTGGAGCCTGGGGCATTGTTCCCCAAGGCATTCCAGCCCCCCTCTATGGAGATCCGGCAGAGCTGAACATACCACAGCGTCACTCCTGCCGGCACAGGCTCCTCTGAGGTCCCGTGTGGCTATTGACAATATACAACATAGAAACGGATAATGACAGACTCGATCTTTAAAATATCTGTAAATATTTGTAAGCACATACAGATTTGGTATATCTGATGCTTTGGACGCTCACCGGCAATAACCCGTAAAACTACTCACTCGCTAGATGTTCAAATCGTTCAGTAGCTCTACAGACGGACTTCTCATTGGTTGGTTTCCTGTATTCTCTAATATCTTTGTGGCTCTATCAATCTCCTGAGTGTCTGGAATAACTGCTTGTATAATCAAGATGTTCACGCCCACCGAATGGAATCAACACTGGGCAAGAGTCCATAAACCCAGCAAGTTCAATTTTGCTGGTGCTTGTATGTAGTGAAAAAATTCACTGTTACCAGCTGAGTGGAAGAGAGAAGCCTTAGCCTAGGAGAGATTGTTTCTACCAAAGAATAGATTCCTAGTTTTCTGGCCACTGACATGGTTACATCCCAATAACACAGTACTGTTTCCAAATCAAACTCTGGTGGTTGCCAGCTTATTATGTTCACAGGCACTGGACAAAAAAAAGATACAAGAGTGTCCTGCTCTTATGGAATTTAGTCATGTTGGGGCGCCCAGGCTTATACCTATGAAACAAATCAAGAGCAATCAGTAGCAGGAGGAAGATGACCTAGTGCCGAAATAAATGTATGGTCCTGGACAACAAATACCTTGGGACACCAGGAAGGCCAGAAGGTGATGATGATAGTGATTTATATTGATTTGCAATACAGCTTTATTGAGGTCTTACTCTGAGCCAGCCCTGCACTGAAGATACAAAGACGAATAAAATGGAGTCCTGTCCTCAGGGAGGTCACAGGCCAGTGAAGGAGACAGACTTGTGAACAGATCCTCTCAACATGATAGATGGCATTAAATAGAGGTCTGTATGAAATTCTGTCTTCTTTACTGTGCAGAAAGACCACCAAGGTTCTTGTTAAAATACAGAGTCTGACTCAATGAGCCTAGGATCAGGGCCCAAGATTCTGCATTTCTAACAAGTTCCCAGGTGATTCTCACGATGCTTCTGGCCCACAGACCAAACTTTGAAAAGTAAGAGACTATCTCATCGATGCATTTCTTTCCAGGGAAGCACAGAGGTTGTCACAAAATAGGTGTTCTACCAAAGGGGCCTGGGAGCTGATACGGTTCAGGACCACTGCAGGAGGCAGAAAGTCAGAGCTCTGAAAACACTTGAGGAAACGGAGCGAGAGGCATCATATCTCCGATGTAATACTGACCCCAATGGTAACAATGAACACAAATCACTATGTGCAGGCCCCACTGCAAACGTATTTCTGTGTGTGGTCTCATATAATCCTCACGGAAACCCTGTGAGGATTTAATGTTAATAAAACAATATAATAGATTATATTATAGGAGGCTCAGAGCAGAAGATATCAAAGTCAGGGTAGGGTAAGATGCAAAGCCCAAAGCCAAGGCTTGAACTCAGTTCTGTCCTACTCCAGAGCCCTTCCCGGGCCCTCGGGAGAAGCTTCGGTGGAATCTTGCTCAAGGATTCAGGTCCCTGTGCTTTGTACAATTGCAAAATTCCCGAGACACTCAATTGCCTAAACAAGACTTGTCAATTGGGCAAGTAGGAATTCATGGATTCCCTCCTTTGCCCATCTGCCGGGCACCGGGCTGGGCTGCCCAAGCCCAGGGCCAATGCCGTCATAATCCCCCTCTGGACCTGCCACCTGTCTTCGCCTGAGAGAAACAAGGCTGCTCAGTCCACCGTGGTTATGAGTCTCCTTCCTGTCCCCTTGCTTCCTACCCATGACACAGAAGCATTTATTTCAGAGGAGGAAACTGAGGCCTAGAGAGCTTACGGCACTTGCCCAGCTCAGTACTGGCCAAGCAGAGACTAAAAGCAGATAAATCTGCCTCCGTAGAACACGCTCCCCACTGCTACACTATACACACCCACCCTGGACCTTAGGGCAGACACAGAAACTAGGGTCTTGCCTTTAAACAAAAATTTCCTTTCTAAAACCTAACTTATTTCTCCTTTGCTGACTTTACAAAAGGACTGGAAGAGACTTGCAACGCGTCTACCCGATCTCTGAACAACCTCTGAAGGGGTTAAAAAAATACAGCCCCGTGATTTGATTTCTATAAAACCAAACACCTGTTGTAACTGGGTTCTTTCTTTTCCCCATAGAATTAGCTGATGAGGTGTTGGCATTGTTTCGACTGGCCCATGGCTCTTGTGATTCTGTGCCCATAATTCAAAATCAAAAAGGACATAAAGGGAAAGAGGTTTTGAAAAAAAAGTCTTTCTGAGTTCAGTGAAATTAACCACCTCCCAGGTCCTGAGAATGGATGAGAGGGAAGCAGAGTGGTGGACAGCAATCCATTACACAACTCCAGGGGGCACCAGACCCATTGTATTGTTCCCTAGGGGTGCCATTCATATACGACACATGGAAGTTTAGTAAACTTCAAAAAGCCTGCCTCCTGGGTAGGATCAAATCCATGGTTTGTGGAGCCTAGAGATTATCCAACTGAGGGTGGCCCTTTTATAAGGGATGAAAATTTATAAATAAGAAATAAGGTACAAATATATGCTCACCAAAAGATGTACTATAACATTCCTAGTATATGATAGCTCTAAACTAGCATCTATTCAAATTGATAAAATGTAGGACATTCTCAAACTGCAATAATGTACAGCAATAAAAAAAGAACCAAGCCCTGGCTGGTGTAGTTCAGTGGATTGAGCATGGGCCTGTGAAGCAAAGGGTCGCTGGTTCGATTCCCAGTCAGGGCACATACCTGGGTTGCAGGCCAGGTCCCCAGTAGGGGACACATGAGAGGCAACCACACATTGATGCTTCTCCCCCACTCTTTCTCCTTCCCTTCCCCTCTCTAAAAATAAATAAATAAAACATTTAAAAAAACAGCTACTGACACATGTAACAATAAGGATGACTCTCACAGACACACATTTGAGTAAAAGAAGCCAGACATAAAAGAGGACAAGTTGTATGATTTCATTTGGAAACATGGGGAAATCAACTCTTTGCTATTAAAAACCAGACAAGCACTACCCTTGGCGGTCCCCTGCATCTGTCTTCTGCTTCAACAGTTTTTGGATGGAACAGACACAGGGGTGCCCCTTCTTACAGCCTTGGAACACCCTCCGATCTCTTTTCCAGTAGCCACTTTTGGAACCCCCTCAGCCATCCTCAGCCTCCAAACCAGCCAACACTGTTTTTGATCTTAACTCCTCATTGCTGGAAAACCATGAGCTTCCAAATTCATCAGAATTATCCCACCCAGGTGGAGCCTGCCATCAACCACCTGGCCGAGCTGCATCTGCGGGCCTCCTACGCCTACCTCTATCTGGGCTTCTATGGCTCTGGAGGGTGTGGGCCACTATTTCCGAGGGCTGGCAGAGAAGTGGGGAGGTGCCAGGTGTCTGTTGAAGATGCAAAACCAGCATGTGGTCGCGCCTTCTTCCAGAATGTGCAAAAGCTGTCCCAAGATGAGTGGGGTAAAGCCGAGGACACCATGGAACCCACCTTGGCCTTGGAGAAGAATCTGAACCAGGCCCTTTTGCATCTGCAAGCCCTGCATTCTGCCTGCACAGCCCCTCAGCTCTGTGACTTCCTGTAGGACCACTTCCTGGACCAGCAGTGAAACTCCTCAGGAAGATGGGCCACACCTGGCTCATCTCCGAAGGCTGGGCGGGGCCAGTACCGTATTTTTCAGACTATAGGATGCATTTTTCTCCCCCCCCCCCGCCAAAAAATATGGGAGGAATAATGATTGTTAATGCTGCTTTGGAGTTCTGTTTACATTTACATTGGTGAAATATTATGTTATTTATGTTATTAAACATTTTACCACATTTTTTGCTTCAAAATTTTTTTCCCTATTTTCCTACTCTAAAACCTAGGTGCATCTTATAGTCTGAAAAATACAGTATCTCTTCCAAATGCCCAACCTCAGGCTCCGCTATCTGCATTCCCCTGGTGTGTGGCTTCTGCCTGAGCCTCTCCCTGAAATCCCTAGGCGTCCTTTTCGCTGCCTCGGAGCCCTCTCCCATGCCTTGGATCATCAAATGGAAACAATCAAGCTTCTTGGC
Organism: Sturnira hondurensis; assembly: GCF_014824575.4. Classification (NCBI taxonomy): domain Eukaryota; kingdom Metazoa; phylum Chordata; class Mammalia; order Chiroptera; family Phyllostomidae; genus Sturnira; species Sturnira hondurensis. The sequence goes on along the minus strand of NW_028080118.1, from coordinate 988,934 downwards.
AGAAAAGACCAACAACAAAAGAACAGGCTACTGGGCGTCTTTGGGGTATAGTGACTAGAAAGGAGTAATTACGAGATTTGGGGGATGCTGGTCATTTTCCGATTTTGTTATCTGAGTGCCGATTAGCCAGATATATTAGTTCTAAAAATGCTTTGAGCTGTACCCGTCTGACATGTGTACTTTTCTTCAATTACTTAAAAAATTATAAAGATAGAGGGCCTTGTAAGAGGACTGTGTTCTAATCTATCACAGCCCTGGGGAAATTAATAAGACAGGGATAGCCGTCCCCTTCAGAGTCCATCCCCTATAGCAGTCCTAGGAACACATTCCCCTGGGAGCACACAGACCTGTCTTGGGAAGAGGGTTTTGGAGAACCCCAGTTCTGCCTTAGGCTTCCTGTTACCTAAGGCCTGTAGCTGCGGCATCTCACTGAGGTCTGGCCTCCCAGGCTGCCCCTTCGTTCTGAGTATTCTGAGCCCTGTCTTCATTCCTTCTTCCACTCCCTAAGTCCAATGTTTCTCTTTTCCATGGCCTGTCCCCTCGGGCCTCTGCCTCCTGCTGCTAGGGATCTCTACAAACAAGGCCATAAGTAACAGACAGATAATTTGGGGAATCCAGAACTCTTGGCTGGCTGATGATGGAGTTTTGAGTGCAAATAACACCACCAACAGCAGCTAACAATATGTCACACAATGTTCTAGTGTTTTATCAGCATTAACTCAGTTAATACCGTAACCCTTTGAGGAGTTGCCATTAGCATCACCATTTTCCAAATTAAAAAAGACCCCGAGACTCAGAAAAAATGACTTACCGAGATAACAGAGCTAACAAGTGGGTGAGCTGGGACTTGAATGTGGTCCCATTGGACTCCAAAGTCTGTATTTATAGCCACTAAGTTATGTTACTACAAGCACTAAAGGCCCTACTGCACCGTTCCCACTCCCATTGCATTTCTTCTTTCATTAAATTTATTGGAGTAACAGCGGTTAATAATGTTATATAATTTTCGCGTGCACAAAATTATAATTTGACATCAGTGCACTGTATTGTGTGGTTATAACCCAAAGTCTAGTTTCTTCTGCTACCATGTATTTGACCCTCTTTACCCACTTCACCCTCCCCTCACCCACTGCATTTCCTGGAAGTTCAGTGGTCACTCTCATTGCAGCCTCAGTGAAGCAGGAGCCCAGTGGCTGTTATGTACCGGTAAAGCTCTCCCATCCCAGCAGCTTGGTAAATAGGAGCAGAACACAAATCTGAATCTAAAAGGTTTGAAATATAACCAAGCATTCACAAGTGCTTTGGTGCTGTGAGGGCCTCCATGTGCCCGTGAGTACATGCATGCATGTATTCTCATATGTGTACATAAGCATATATGTGCATACATGTGTGTGGTCAGAGTATTTTGTTTGGCCACAAATGTTTGGTGCCTGTATCTGCATGTGTGCAAATTTCTCTTCTGGTGCATGTGTGGCTATGACTGTGGTATGTATGTCTATGTGTTTGGGTACATCTGTACATGTGTAAATGTTCTGATCATATATATGTGTAGTTATGTGTATTGCGTATTAATGTCTATGTGTCCATGCTAACATTTATTTGAGTACAGCATCTAGATGTTAGTGTGTAACCAAGTATGGGTAAGCAGGTTCATTGCACGTCTCTGTATGTGAGGCAGTATGTCTATATGTCTGTATGGTTGCCTCTTGCATGCCCCCTACTGGGGACCTGGCCCACAATCCAGACATGTGCCCTGCCTAGGAATTGAACCAGTGATCCTTTGGTTCAGAGGCCAGCACTCAATCCACTGAACCACACCAGCCAGGGCTGATACAGAGAACATTTTGATGGTTGCTAGAGGGAGAAGGTTTGGGGAAGTGGGTGAAAAAGGTGAAGGAATTAAGAAGTACAAATTGGTAGTTTCAGAGTAGTCACAGGATATAAAGTACAGCATTGAGGACATAGTCAATAATATTGTAATAACTAGGTATGGTGCCAGGTGGGTACTAGATTTATCAGAGGGATTACTTTGCAGGTTATATAAATGTGTAGAAACAGATTGTACACCTGCAACTAATATAACATTGTACATCAACTGTAATTTAAAAAGCAAGAAGCAAATACAGTTTATTATTTCTTACAATGCTATAGATTGGCTGGTTCTTCTGCTCATCTCGCCTAGGCTCACTCATGCTCCTGATGGCAGGTTAGCTGGGGCCTCTCTTTCTATGCGATCTTTCTTTTTTCTTTTTTCATTGATGTTCTTTCATCCTCAAAAAACCTCGGTGGTGGCAGCATACCAAGAAGGCAAAATGGAAGAAGCTGCCAGACCTCTTGAGGCGGAGGCTCAGAGATCAACACCTCCTCCTTGGTCATGGTCAATTAAGTCACCGGGGCGGGCCAGGTTTCAGAGACAGAGAAATAGACCTCACTTTTGATAGGAGGAGCTGCGAAGAGTTTGTAGCCATTTTTAATCACCTATACTTAGTTTTTGATGTGACCAATCTCAATCTCATAACCACCCTCTCTGACGACCACCTCCTGTCTTTACAGCTCAATCCGCTTACACTGCAAATCCAGGAACCGTTGGCCCCCACCGAGACCTCCATTTCATTAACCCCACCACCTTTTCACTGTCTACCTATGTAACATCCTCTCCTTACCCAGCTGAAATTATTTTGGTCACACATTAGAATCTCTTGCGGCACTTACGTAAGCAACAATCCTGTTCAATCCAACTCGCCAACTTCTCCGTGCCTGCACCTGTGTACCTGAATGGCGCTAGGACTAAAATGCAATACTTCTGCTGGTTTCGCTTTAAATTCATCATTACTAACCTCAGGTGAGGAGTTAAACTTGCCCAAGAACCATATTACAGTCTCTGAGTCCATTTATCCTGACACTCTCCTTGAAGAACATTTTATGCTTTCTCTAACAGCCTATGATTAGCTAATGGCTTTGTTTCCTAGTTCTCTGAGAACATTTCAGCTTTTTCTCCCCATATACACTATTTTCCATCCCGTTACTAGGGAAGAATAGTCTAGGCTCCTAACTGAGATCAATCTCTCCACCTGCCCACGCAGTCCCATTCTTTTTACCTACAGTAGCCCTCCTTGTCCACAAGGGGTACATTCTAAGACACACAGTGGATGCCTGAAACCAATGGGTAGTACCAAACCCTAATCAGTCTCTTGAATTCCACTGTAAATGTAGCATCAGTTTCTTCATCAGCAGACACAGCCTCTCCAGCAATTTTAATATTTCTCAGTCCAAGCCTATTCCTCAATCTTTGTAACCATCCTTTACCTACAGTAAGTGGTTTGGTGTCACTCACTTCGGAGGATCCGTTGTTGAAGTCTTTCTATTGGCTCAGTGCCTTGTGGTGCAACATGTGTCGTTAATTAGAACACAGTTTCTGTCCACATCTTCCTCCCACAAAACTAATTTCCATCTAAACTAAGCACTTATCCTGCACGGTGGCCATAACTTCTGCAGTCTGAGGTGTGACAGCAAACATAATGTGAACTTCTCCACAATTTCACAGATAGAAGATTCCTTCTTACCACAAAACTTAGCGACCTCAGCATATGATTTTTTTTTCTTTCCTTACTAAGTCAAGAACTTTTACCTTCTCACTTAAAGGAAGCACTTCACGGATTCTCTTCGGCATATCAAAATTGCCAACATCACTACTCTTGCAATTTGGGGTCATTAGGCAAAATAAGGGTTACTTGAATACAACATTTGGGATATGGTGACAGATGATCAGATGTCCTATGGCTATTAAGTAACTGAGGGGCAGGGACTGGATATAGCATGAATACACTAAACAAAGCAATGATTCCCATCTCTGGCAGGATGGAGTGGGACCACACTACTCAGAAGAGTGCACAATTTAAAACTTTTGAATTGTTTATTTCTGGAATTTTCCAGTTAATATTTTTGGACCACAGGTAACTGAAACCACACAAAGCAAAACCACGGATAAGGGGGGATTATTATACTCAAGGTCACGCCTTCAGTAATTCTTCCTTTTCTCTTCTTCATCATGAATCTCCCCCCTCTACTAGATCCAGTAAGTCTGGATCATTCTAATCATCAAACAAGCATGCCGGGATTTCTCTCATTTTAAAAAAGTCTCTCTTGCCCTGGCTGGTGTAGCTCAGTGGATTGAACACTGGCCTGTGAAGCAAAGGGTCGCCGGTTCGATTCCCAGTCAGGGCACATGCCTGGGTTGCAGGCCAGGTCCCCAGTAGGGGACACATGAGAGGCAACCACACATTGATGTTTCTCTCCCTCTCTTTCTCCTTCCCGTCCTCTCTCTCTAGAAATAAATAAATAAAAAGAAAAAGGAAAAAGTCTCTCTTGACGTCACTTCTCCCTCCAGCTCTAGTTCCATTCCTTTGCTCCTTAATTGCAAAATTCAGGAGTAATCTATATTCGCTATTCTCAATTCCTTTCTTCCATTTCTTCTTGAACCCATTCCAACCAGGCTTTCCATGCCACCTGTCCACCAGTTTAGAAACTGGTCTTCTTGAACTTACCTGTGACCTCTCCATTTTTAAATACAATAGTCAATTTTTTAAAAATAGTTTATTTATTTATTTTTAGAGAGAGGGGAAGGGAAGGAGAAAGAGTGGGAGAAAAACATCAATGTGTGGTCACCTCTCGTGTGCCCCCTACTGGTGGGGACCTGGCACGCAACCCAGGCATGTGCCCTGACTGGGAACTGAACCTGCAACCCTTTGCCTCACAGGCGCATGCTTAATCTACTGAGCTATACCAGCCAGGGCCAATAGTCAATTTTTATGCTTCATGTTATTTGACTCATCAGCAATATTTGGCTCAGGTGGTCACTCCTGGAAGCGCCTTTTTTTTTACTTGGCTTCCAGAACACCCCACTTCACTCTCCTTCTTTTCTTATTTTATTGATAATTCTTTCTCATCTCCTTTGCTGGCCTCTTTGAAACTTCTGACTTCTCAACTTTGTAGTGCCTCACAGCTCACTGTTTAAATCTTTTTTTCCTTATTTATGCTCATTGTCTTGGTGATTGTATCCAGTTTCATAACTTTAAATACTATCTGTTTTCTAAGAACAAAAGTCACAAAAAAATGTTTGTCCCCAGATCAAACTTCTTCCCTGAACCACAGACTTGCCCACTCAAGGACCTACTTGTATCTCCAGATGGGTGTCCGGTTGCAATCTCAAACTTAACATGTTAAAAACCCAACTCCTAATCTTCCAGCACAAAGCAGCTCCTCCTTCAGTATTTGCTATCTTTTTTTTAAAGATCTTATTTATCTATCTTTAGAGAGGAAGGGAAGGAGAGAAGGAGAGAAATATCAATGTATGGTTGCCTCTCGTGAGTCCCCTTCTGGGAACTGGCCCGCAACCCAGGCATGTGCCCTAACTGGGAATCGAACCACGATCGTGTGGTTCACAGGCCCGCGCTCAATCCACTGAGCTACACTAGCCAGGGCAGTATTTGCTATCTTTTAATGACAACTCCACATTTGTACTGCAGTTGCTCAGGCCACGTGTCTTGGAGTCCTCTTGACTCCTCTCTTTGTTTCACAACCCTGATCCAATCAATCCATCAGCAGACTCTGCTGGTTCTACTTTCAATATTCATCCAGAACCCTACCACTCCTCCACCACCTTCCTTCCTCTCAGGGACCACCAACCATTCTATCTTGCCTGGATCACCACGGTAGTCTCCTAATTAATTTCTGATCTTTTCTCGTTGATCCATTTCAGATTATTTTCAAAGAGCAGCCAGAGTGATTCTGTTAAAACCTAAATTAAATTATATTACTCCTCTACTCAAAATCCTGCCATAGTTTTCCATCGCACAGTAAAATTCAGAGTCCTTACACTATTTACGAAGACCTCCACAGTCTAGTCCATTGCCATTCATCTCATCACTCTCCCTTTAGTTCAGCCCATGCCAGACACAGTGGCTTCCTCACCACTGCTTGAACACGCCAGGTGCCCTCTCACCCCAGGGCACTAGACCTTGCTGTTTCTTCACCCTCAGAAGGTATTATCCCAGGCAGCTGCATGACTCACTCTCTCCTCTCCTCTAGATCTTTACTCAAAAATGTATCTTCGTTGAACTTTCTCTGGTCACACTTATCTAAAATGTTAACCCCTGACAAGTATTTTATGTCTCTCTTCCCTGAATATATTATACATCTGTATATTTTCATGTGCGGGCACATCTGGTGTTAACCTCTCTATACTCGCATATAGGTCTGGGTAGGTCCAGTTGGTAAGTGTAGCAAGGTTAAATCTGAATAATAACAGATGATATTTATTAAGTGTTTATAATGTGCCTAGTACTGTGTCAAGCACTTTGCATGCAACATCTCATTTAATCCTGCCCATTAGGCAGATGTGGCACAATCCCTGGAAGCAGGCCGCCAACATTTGAGTAGAAGCTCCTCCACTTACTAGCTGTGTGACCCTGGACAAGTCACTTACCCTCTCAGAGACTCATTTTTCTCATTTGTAAAATGAGAGTAACAATAGTACCTACCTCATAAGATCGTTGTCAAGATTAAATGAGCAAATACATGGAAAGCATTTAGGGAAGGAATACAGCAGGTGGAAAACTTAGAAAGAAAAGAACTGTGATCCCTTCCACTGAGAACATACTTTCTTCTAAGGAACCGCAGTTGTGTGGATGTGGGTAGACTTTTTACACTGGGATGAGTTATTCCAGCATTTTTACCTGCACGTTCCAAGTCAGTTGGGCACATCAGACCTTTCAGCAGAACCTGCCTCAGGCACTTAACTTTTCCTGGCTCAGGTGTGCCAAGACAAAACAAAATGACCCAAAAGGAAGAACAGATCAAGTTCCAGAAATAATACAACTAAGCGACCAAGAGATAGTCAGCCTATCAGATGCACAGTTCAAAACACTGGTAATCAGGATGCTCACAGAACTGGTTGAATTTGGTAGCAATTTAGATGAAAAAATGAAGGCTATGCTGAGTGAAATAAAGGAAAATGTACAGGGATCCAACAGTGATGGGAAGGAAACTGGGACTCAAATCAATGAAATGGACCAGAAGGAAGAAAGAAACAACCAAACAGAACAGAATGAAGAAACAAGAATTCAAAAAAATGAGGAGAGGCTTAGGAACCTCCAGGACATCTTTAAATGTTCCAACATCCGAATTATAGGGGTACCAGAAGGAGAAGAGGAAGAGCAAGAAATCAAAAACTTATTTGAACAAATAATGAAGGAGAACTTCCCTAATCTGGCAAAGGAAATAGACTTCCAGGAAGTCCAGGAAGCTCAGAGAGTCCCAAAGAAGTTGGACCCAAGGAGGAACACACCAAGGCACATCATCATTACATTCGCCAAGATTAAAATGAAGGAGAGAATCCTAGAAGCAGCAAGAGATAAGGGGACAGTCGCCTACAAAGGAGTTCCCATCAGACTGCCAGCGGATTTCTCAAAAGAGACCTTACAGGCCAGAAGGGGCTGGAAAGAAGTATTCCAAGTCATGAAACCCAAAGACCTACATCTAAGATTGCTCTATTCAGCAAAGCTTTCATTTAGAATGGAAGGGCAGATAAAGTGCTTCTCAGATAAGATCAAATTTAAGGAGTTCATCATCACCAAGCCCTTATTATATGAAATGTTAAAGGGACTTATCTAAGAAAAAGAAGATAAAAAATCTGAACTGTAAAATGACAGCAAACAACCACACCCAGGACAAAAACAAAAACAAACTAAGCAAACAACGAGAACAGAAACAGAACCACAGAAATGGAGATCACATGGAGGGCTAGCAACAGGGAAATGAGAGGGGGAAAGAGGGGGAAAAGGTAGCATAGAGAATAAGTAGCATAAATGGTAGGTAGAAAATAGACAGGGGGAGGTTAAGAATAGTATAGGAAATGAAGAAGCCAAAGAACTTATATGTATGACCCATGGACATGAACTAAAGGGTGGGGGGATGTGGGTGGGAAGGGGTGTGCAGGGTGGAGGGGAATAAAGGGGGGAAAATGGGACAACTGTAATAGCATAATCAATAAAATATAGTATTAAAAAAAGAAAGCATTTAGAACAGTGCCTGGAACATAGTAAACACCATATAAACATTTGCTAATATTTCCAATTTAAAGGTTGAATTTTACTTACTAATAACAATAATAGAAGCCTAACAGCTTCCATTTACCAAGTGTTTACTATGTGCTAAGTAGGCCCTTTGTAGACATTATGATTCAGATAAATATGCATATACATATAAAAGTATATGCATATATACTTATACATATGTATGTATATACATACATTTTAAATTAACAAAATAAAAAGGTTAAGAAACTTTAGGAAAAATGGCAACTATTTGAGGTGATGGATATGCTAAGTAGCTTGATTATATTGAATGTTTCACAAGGAGTATGTATATCAAGTTGTATACCTTAAATGTATACAATTTTAAATTATCAGCTATACCTAAATAGATCTGGATAGAAAAAAGTAATAAACCTGCCCAAGGTTGCACAGCTCTTAATGGGAGATACAGGCCTGAGTGAGGCCTGACTGGGTACCCTCAACAACCCTGCACTAGTGCGAGTTTGTGTTATTTCAGCACATGCTTGTGCGTGTCTTTGTGTGTGGTCTGCATGAAAGGACATGTGAGCTCATGTGGCTCTCTGTTCTTGTAATTGTATTTGACTGTATGTCCCTGTGAAAATACACGTTTTTATAGGGGAGTGGTGGGGAGGAAATGGAGACAACTGTACTTGCACAACAATAAAAATATTAAAACAAAAAAAGAAAAGAAAATGCATTTTTTAGAGATCATTCTAGTTACTTTCTCACTTGCTCTTCTTTGGTACAGCCAGCAGAGGGGGCTCAGGAATTTTTTTTCCCCATCTTGAAGAATCCAAGAGTATGCAACATTAAAAACACGGCTTCTTTTTAAAAATGCCAGTCCTTAAAAGGGATAGATAGATATGCTCTACGACTGGTTTTTGATGCTCTGAACACAGAAATTAGGCAGCCACTCAGATCTCAAATCTCTCCATTCTTAGGGCCATTTCTGTATGAGAGCAGGCACCCAGCTCCAGCTCCTAGAGAATGCTAAACCACTGAGATTTCCAGCACCACTTCCATCTATCCTGTGACAGTATTCTCGGCCCACTTCCTGCCTTCTGGCTATCCAAAGCTCTCCTCTGCAACTTCCCCACAACCAACCAAGTACCCTGTTTCCCTTTCATTCTTCCCCACTCTCCAGCCTTCCTTTGGCTGGCTGTTTACATGTAATTCAACTGACACTGACATTGAGACCAGGCTTTGTCTCATTGAAACCTCCCAAGAAGCTTAGGAGGTAAGTGTCACTATTTTACCCTTCTCTTTCAGCAACAGATTAATCAAGGTTAAGAGAGGAGTGGGCCTTGCCTAAGGTCATACTGTCAATAAGGGGCAGTGACAGAAAATGAACCCAGGTTCCTCTGAATCCAGAGCCTACTCTTCTTTCCACTACACTATGGGCTATGGCAATGGATGGATCTATTACCCAAATGTTGACAGACTATTTGATTAACTCCTATACCCTAAATTTTCAAACCTGAATGTGCACCAAAATCACCTGAGGGTGGCTGTGGCCATTGTGTCTCAGTTGCTTTAGTGTCAGACCTGTAAACTGAAAGGTCACGGGTTTGATTCCCAGTTATGGCACATGCCTAGGTTGCAGGCTGGAACTCCAGTTGGGGCGCATGTAAGAGGCAACAGATCGATGTTTCTCTCCCTCTCTCTCACTCCCCCTTTCTCTAAAATCACGGAGCATGTCCTGGAGCAAGGATTAAAAAACCCAAGGGTGTTACTGAAGAAACAACAAAACACTAAAGCTCACAAGGAGCCCTGGCTGGCGTAGCTCAGTGGATTGAGTGCGGGCCTGTGAACCAGACGATCGTGGTTCGATTCCCAGTCAGGGCACATGCCTGGTTTGCAGGCCAGTTCCCAGCAGGGGACTCATGAGAGGCAACTGTACATTGATATTTCTCACCCTCTTTCCTTCCCTTCCCCTCTAAAGATAAATAAATAAAATATTTAAAAATAATAAAGTTGCAAGGAGTCTGAGCCTGCAGTAAGCCCAGGATTTGCCTTTGTAATAAAGACTCCATGTGACTTCTGAGGCAGATCATCCCTGGCCACACTGGGGGAAGATCAGGCCTCAGGCCTTCCAAAGCCCCTCTCAGCTTCCCTCAAAAGTCCTTATACTATTTCTATACTATACTATGGTCGCACTAGTTCTTGACCAGCCAACTGAATAGAGTTTCAGAACAGTTCCAAATGGCCATGGTGACCATTAATGGAGCACCTCCCACATTCCAGGTACATTACATTTAGGTCATTACATTTAGGTCTATGATTTATTTTGAGTTCGCTTTTGTGAAAGATACAAGGTTTGCATCTAGGTTTTTTTTTTTTAATGGTTGTCTACTTGTTCCAGCACCATTTTCTAAAAAGATTTTATTTATTTATTTACCTTTAGAGGGGGAGGGAAGAGGGAGAGAAACATCAATGTATGGTTGCCTTTTGTGCGTCCCCTGCTGGGAGTTGGCCTGCAGGGAACCGGCCTGCAACCCAGGCATGTGCCCTGACTGGGAATTGAACCGCGATTGTCTGGTTCACAGGCCTGTGCTCAATCCACTGAGCTACACCAGCCAGGGCCTGTTTCAGCACCATTTTAAAAAAAGACTATACTTTCTCTGCTGAATTGCTTTTTCTCCTTGGTCACAGAATAGTTGACTATATCTGTTTGGGTCTATTTCTGAGCTCTGTATTTTGTTCCATTGATCTATTTGTCTATTTCATCAATACCACAAAGTCTGAATTACAGCAGATTTATAGTAAGTCTTGTAGTCATAGTAAAAGACTGAGTGGGTCTTTTCCTTTTTCAAACAAACTTTAGAATCAGTTTGTCAATATCTACAAATAACTTGCTGGGGTTTTGATTGGGCTTTCACTGAATCTCTAGATCAAGTTGAGAAGAACTGACATCTTAATAACATTGAGACTTTTAATGCATGAACATAAAATATTTCTCTAGTTATTTAGATTTTTTTTACTTCTTTCATCAGAGACTTGCAATTTTCTGCATATAGATCTGGCAAGTATTTTGTTAGATTTATATATATATATATATATATATATATATATATATATATATAAAAATTTTGGTGCTATTATAAATGGTGTTGATTTTTAATTTTGTTTTTTTTTAAATTATTTTTCAAGTACAGTTTTCTGTCTATTACTCCCATCCCATCCCACTGATTTTTAATTTTGAATTCCAATTATTCCTGCTGGTATATATGAAAGCAATGACTTTTATATATTAATGTTTTTATCGTGTGACTAATAACCCTTTAATTCAAAGAGGTTTCTTTCTGTTAATCCTTTGGAATATTCTATGTAGACAATCACCTCATCTGCAAACAAGACCCAGGCATGTTACATGCATTATACTGTTTAATCCTTGGGAGAACACTACGTGTCAGGTCCTATTAGCATCCCCATTTTGCAGAGAAAGAAAGTGAGCCTCGCCCTGGCTGGTGGAGCTCAGTGGATTGAGTGTGGGCCTGCGAACCACACGATCACGGTTCGATTCCCAGTCAGGGCACATGCCTGGGTTGCAGGCCAGTTCCCAGCAGCGGACTCAAGAGAGGCAACCATACATTGGTATTTCTCTCCTTCTCTCCTCCCTTCTCCTCTAAGATAAATAAATAAATAAATAAATAAATACAAGAAAGTGAGCCTCGGCTACCTTAATTTAATTGTCTGAGGTCACAAAGCTGGGAAGTGAAGGAACTGAGATGTAACCCAGGCCTGACTGTGTCCACAGCTTATGACACCTGCGCCCCACCACAGTGAGTGGCATTAAGATGCACAGTGAGATGCTGAATCAAAAGGTAGCAGAAAGCCCCATGCGGGTAGATCGGTCAATCTCTGCTCCGAATCCACCTTGTGTCATTGGGCAAGTCATCAAATCCCAAAGAACTAAATAATTCGCATTACAGATCTGTGGAAGATTGATCCAGGTTTTTCAAATATGAAACTTTGTTTTAGAGTAAGATCCGAATAACCATACCCTAATGAATATATGGAAGTGGGCAATAAACACATGAAAAGATACTCAACATAATTAGCTATTAGAGAAATGCAAATAAAAATCACAAAGATGCCACCTCACGCACACTAGGATGGATATAATAAAAAGGGTGGACAACACAAACTTGATAAAAATATAGAGAAACTGGGATCTTTATACACCGCTGATGAAATTGTCAAATGATGCCACCAAGTTGGAAAACACTTCGGCAGTTCCTTGAAAATAAACGTAGAATTACCATGTAACCCACAATCCACCATTAAGTATATACCAACACAATTAAAAATATATGTTCACACAAAGTCTTCTAAAAAATGTGCATAGCACCATTATTTAAAATAGTCAAAAACTAGAAAGAATCCAAATGCCTATCAAATGATAAATGAATTAACAAAATGTGTTTCATCCATATAATAGAATATTATTTGAAAATAAAAAGAAAGAAGTACATGCTTCAACGTGCATGAGCCTTGGAAACATCATGCTAAGTGAAAGAAGTCATTTGCATAAGATGATATACGATTCCATTTATGTGAAATAACCAGCACTGGAAAATCCATAAAGAGAGAAAGTAGATCAGTGGTTGTTTCAGGCTGGGGAGAATGGGAGAAGTAAGGAGCGACTGCTAACAGGGATGTACTTCACTTTTGGATGATAAAACTCTTCTGGAATAAGATTTGCTGATAGTGGCACAGTATTGTGAACATACTAGAAGGCACAGAAGTGTACAATTTAAAGTGATGTGTTTTATTTATTTATTTATTATTATTATTTTTTAGAAGATTTTATTTAATTTATCTTTAGAGGGGAAGGAGAGAGGGAGAGAAACATCAATGTATGGTTGCCTTTCGTGCGTCCCCTGCTGGGAACTGGCCCCTGCCGGGAACTGGCCTGCAACCCAGGCATGTGCCCTGACTGGGAATCGAACCGCGATCCTCTGGTTCGCAGGCTCACGCTCAATCCACTGAGCTACACCAGCCAGGGCCTTAAAGTGATGTGTTTTATAGTAGGTAAATTATACATCACACAATAGTCTGATCTTCAAACAATAAAAATATGCCATATGATATAGCAATCCCATTGTAGTATATATCCAAAAATATCAAAAGCAGGGTCTCAAAGAGATCTTTGCACGACCACATTCATAGCAGCATTACTCACAATCCCCAAGAAGTGGAGGTACCCTAACGTCCACTGACAGATGAACAGATCAACATCATGTGGTATATACATACAATGGCATATTATTTCAGCCTTAAAAAAGAAGGAAATCCCATCACATGTTACAACATGGATGAGCTTTAAAGACATTATACTATACACTATACTTTCAGGGGTCATTTCTATAGTTTGTTACTAAAGACATTATACGGAATGAAATAAGCCAGTGACAAAAGGACAGATATTGTATAATACCACTTATATGAGGTGTCTACAATAGTCAAATTTATAGATATAGAAAGAATGTTATTTACGAGGGGCTGAGGGAAGGGGGCAAGGGAGAATTATTTCATGAGTACTGAATTTCAGTCCTGAAAGATGAAAAAGTTCTGGAGATCTGTTTCACAAAATATGTAAATATGGTTAACGCTAGCAAAATATAGACTTAAAAATGGTTAAGCTGGTAAATTTTAAGATACATGATTTTTATCATAATTTTTTAAAATATTAAAAATTAAGCCTATAAATATTCAATTTAAGTGGTGCAAACAACTACCAACCCTTTGTATTTTCATTGCCATTTCCAAAGGAAAATCAAGGTTCTAGTGTATTAAAATTATCATCCCAGTTGAGGTTTTTATATTGAACCTGGGGGATTGCACACATTTATCTCTGGTGTGGCATTCCTAGTAAGGACAAGATTTTTCAGTTGAAACTCTTTCATGAAATGATCTTCTTTGACTGTTTTAGCACAATTCAATTAGATATAAAAATGTAAAGGGAAATGAATAATCTTAAAATTTATTCCATAAAATATAAGAAACAATTTAAACATAAAATGTAGAAAAAGGAAAGAAGTTATCCAAAGAAACAATACTTATGTATTAAAAATGGGGCAAAATAGACTTTAAGACACAAATTGTTATGAGACACAGGACATTTTACAATGATAAAATGATCAAACCATCAAGAAAATATAACAATTGCCCTGGCTGGTGTAGCTCAGTGGATTGAGCGTGGGCTTGCGAACTAAAGGATTGTGGTTCGATTCCCAGTCAGGGCACATGCCTGGGTTGCAGGCCAGTTCCCAGCGGGGGATGCATGAGAGGCAACCACACATTGATATTTCTCTCCCTCTCTCCTTCCCTTCCCCTCTAAAGATAAATAAATAAAAAATAAAAAATAAAGAAAATATAACAATTACGTACTGAACAAGAGGGCCTAAATTCTTGTAGCAAAAACTGATATAATTCAAGAGGAAAATGAAAAATTTAACAATATTTGGAGGCTTTTATATCCTACTTTTAATAATGGCTAGAATAGCCAAGGAGAAGATCAGCAAGGAAACAGAAAACTTGAAGAACACTTTGAATCAACTAGACCTAACAGACTTTTTAGAACATATCACACAACAGTAAAATACACATTCTTCTCAAGTACACTTACAACATTTTCCAGGAGAAACCATCTATTGGCCCACAAAATTAGTACCTTTTTTAAAATAAATTTTTTTTTTGAAAACTGAAGATTCTTTTGAAAATTTAAAAATGTTTTAAAGATTACTTATTTATTTATTTATTCTTAGACAGAAGGGATGGGAGAAAGAGAGGGAGAGAAACAGCAATGTGTGGTTGCCTCTCATGTGCCCCTTACTGGGGACGTGGCCTGCAACCCAGGCATGTGCCCTGATTAGGAATCAAACTGGCAATGCTTTGGTTTGCAGGCCAGTGCTCAATCCACTGGGCCACACCAGAATGGGCTAGAAATAATTTTTTAAAAAATTAAATTCTACAAATTTTCTGTCCAAAGTGGAATGAAATTAAAAATCAGTAACAGATGGAAATTTGGAAATTCACAAATGTGTGTAAATGAAACAACACATTTCTAAATAACCAATGAGTAAAAGAAGAAGTTCAGGGAAACTAAAAAATACATTGAGATAAATGACAATTAAAATATAGCATACCAAATCTTATGAGCTGCAACAAGAGCAGGGAGATTAATCTTGTAAACGCCTACAGTAAAAAAAAAAAAAAAAAAAAAAAAACAAAGAAAAGAAAAAAAGATGTCAAATCACTAACCTAACCTACCACTTAGAAAAAGAAGAGCACACTAAACTCAAAGCAAAAGAAGGAAGAGAATAATACAGAGTAAAAAATAAACCAAACACAAAGTAGAAAAACAACAGAGAAAATCCAAGAAACCAAAACTTGTTTCTTTGAAAAGATAATGAAATTGGCAAACTTTTAAACAGAATTACCAAGAAGAAAAGGGAAAAGACTCAAAGTACAAAACTTAGAAAGTAAAGTGAAGCTGTTGCAACTGAGTTTACAGAGATGAAAATGATTATAAGAAAGTGCTATGGGATGTCCACTTTCACCACTCTTATGCAACATAGTACTGGGAATCCTAGCCACAGCAATCAGACAAGAAGAAGAAATGAAACACATCTACATTGGAAAGGAAGAACAATGACTGTCTTCATTTAGAGAGGTCACAATACTGTACACAGAGAACCCCAAAGATTCCATGAAAAAACTAATAGAACTGATAAATTCAACAAAGTAGCAGGATACAAAATTAATATTCAGAAGTCAGTTGTGTTTATATGCCAATAAAAAATTAAAAGAAAGGGAGATTAAGAAAACAATCCCATTCACAATGGCTCTGAAAAGTATGAAATACATAGGAATAAACCTAATCAAAGATGTAAAAGACCTGTGCTAGGAAAACTGTAAGATACTGAAGAAAGAAATCAAAGAAGATTCAAATAAGTGGAAGCACATACCGTGTTAAGTGAATAGGAAGCATTAACAGTATTTAAATGTCCATACTACCCGAAGCAATCTATAGATTCAATGCAACTCCTATCAAGATTCCAATGATGTATTTCACAGAACTACAACAAATATTTAAAAAATTTATAGAGAACCAAAAAGGCCCTGCATATCAGCAGCAATCCTGAGGGGGAAAAAAAAAACAAAGTTGGAGGAATCACACTACCTAATATCAAACTATACTATAAGGCCACAGTAATCAAAACAGCATTGTACTGGCATAAAAACAGACACATAGATCAATGGAACAGAATAGACAACCCAGAAATAAACCCACACCTTTATAACCAATTAATATATGACAGAGGAAGTAAAAACATACAATGGGCTAAAGACAGTTTATTCAATAAATGGTGTTGGGAAAGTTGGACAGATATGTGTGGAAAAATGAAACTAGACTACCTTCTTACACCACACAAAAAGATATATTCAAAATGGATTAAAAACTTATGTTAGACCCCAAACCATAAAAATCGAAGAAGAAAACACAGGCAGCAAAATTTCTGACATTGCTTGTAGTAATAGTAATAGGATATATCTCCCCAGGCAAGGGAAACAAAAGAAAAAGAAACAATGGGACCACATCAAACTTAAAAGTTTTGCACAGCAAAGGAAAGGGAGAAGTCAAAGAATTTACACACATGACTCATGTACAAGAACTAAGTGGGGGGATTGCTGGAGGGAAGGGGTAGGGTATACTGAGTGGAGGGAGGGCAAAGGGGGAAAAATTGGGACAACTGTAATAGCAGAGTCAATAAAATATAGTTTAAAAAAGAAAATGAAGAGAATGATGACAAAACAACATGAAAAAATAAAAATAAAGAAAAGGAAGAAGCAAAACTATTTCTACTCACAGATGCCATGATCTTATATACAGAAAACCCTCAGAAATACACACACACACAACTATTAAAGCTAAAAAAAAAGGAGTTCAGGAAAGTTTTATTCAGAAAATAAAAGATCAATACACAAAAATTAGCTACATTCCTATACACTGAACAATACCATAATGGAATTAAGAAAACATTTATAATAGCATCAAAAACAATAACACATTTTGGAATAAATTTAACAAAAGAAGTGCAAAATGTCTACTCTGAAAGCTGGAAAATGCTGCTGGAAAAAAGTAAAGAAGACCTAAATAGATGGAAACACATCTCATTTCCATGAATTGGAAAGTCTCATTATCCCCCAAATAATCTAGAGTCAACAAAATCCCTGTCAAAATTTCAGGTGCCTCTTTTGAAGGAATGGAAAAACTGCTCATAACATTCTTGTGGAAGTGCAAGGGATTCCAAATGGCCAAACCAATGTTGAGAAAAGAAGAACGAAGTTGGAGGACACACTTCCCAATCTCAAAGTTTATCACAAAACTACAGTAATGAAGACTCTGTGGTATCGGCATAAGAATAAACATAGAGATCAATGGAGCAGAACAGAGAGTCTGAAAATAAAGCCACATACATATGCTCAGTTGAATTTTGACAAGGGTGCCGAGTCCATTCCATGTAGAAAGAATAACCTTGTTAACAATAGGTGCTGGGACAACTGGATAGTCACATGCAAAAAGTGAATTTGGGCTCCTAATTAATACCATATATAAAAATTAACCCAAAATGGATTTCTAATAACCCAATCTATAAAACCATCAGAAGGAAAGAATGCTATAAATCTTCATGGCTTCATGGATTAGGCAATGTTTTGTTTTTTTTTTAAAGAGGGTTTTTTGTTTTGTTTTTAAGATTTTGTTTATTTATCTTTAGAGATGAAGGGAAGGGGAGAAGGAGAGAAACATCAATGTATGGTTGCCTCTCGTGAGTCCCCTGCTGGGAACTGGCCTGCAACCCAGGCATGTGACCTGACTGGGAATCGAACCGCGGTCGTGTGGTTCGCAGGCCCGTGCTCAATCCACTGAGCTACACCAGCCAGGGCAGGCAATGTTTTTTAAATGTGGCATACAAAGCACAAACAGTAACAGGTAAGTTAGATAAAGTGGACTGCATCAAAATGAAAAATTTTGTAGGTCAAAGGACAGTATAAAGAAAGTGAAAATACAACCCACTGACTGGGATAAAATATTTGCATATCATATATCTGATTTTTAAAAAGTTTGTATATAGGCTATATAAATAAAAGAAGTCAACAATAAAAAGACTAAAACCCCAATTAATAATGGGAAAAGAATTTGGATATACATTTCTCCAAAGAAGATATACAAATAGCCAATAAATATATGAAAAGATGCTCGACATTACTTGTCATTAGGAAAATGCCATTTAAGATTTCATATATGACACAATGGCTATAATTAAAGAAAAAGTAAACAGAGAATAACAAGCGTTGCAAGGATATGGATTAACTGGAATCCTCATACATTACTAGTGGAATGTAATATGGAATAGCTGCTTTGGAAAAACTTTTGACACTTCCAGAAAAAGTTAATCATAAAGTTACCATATAACATAGCAATTCCACTTCTGCATATATACCCAAGAGAACTGAAAATATATAGTCACAGAAAAACTTGTGTACAAATGATTATAATGGCATTATTCATGATAGCCAAAGTAGAAACAACTCAAATATCCTTCAACTTATGAACAGATAAACAAAATGCAATCTATCTATAAAATGGATTTCTATTCAGCCATAAAAATAATAAAGTACTGATGTGTGTCACCACACATGTGAGCCCTGAAAACATCTTGCTTAGTGAAAGAAGCCAAATACAGAAGGCATATATTATGTGACTCCACTTACATAAAATGTCCAGGATAGGAAATGCATAGGGACAGAAAGTAGAAAAAGAAAGAGGCAGAGAGAGATAAAATAACATATTTCTCAAGATCACAAAGCTAGTAAGCAACAAAGTCAGGATATGAAATCACATCTTTCTGATTCAGTGACTCCTAACAACTCTACTGTCTTCATACATTTATCAGTCAATACGTGCTAAGCACCAAGAATAAAACCATGAATAAGACACAACAAACATTACTGGCTAGGATCTCACAACAGAGTATGAGAGACAGATGTGAAAACAAAAAAGTGATTAAAATTGAAATCAGGTACTTCATAGAAGAAAAGGTTGCTAGTTCACATCTTCAGAAGAAGCAAGGATCAAAGGAGCAAGGATTTTATAGAGGAAATAAAATATTACACTGCCTGATATCAAATTAAACTGCAAGGCCATAGTAATCAAGACAGCATGGTACTGGCATGAAAACAGACACATGGGTCAATGCAATAGAATAGAGAGCCCAGAAACAAACCCATGCCTATGTAGTTAATTAATATTTTACAAAGGAGGCAAAAACATACAATGGGATAAAGACAGTATATTCAATAAATGGTGCTGGGAAAATCGGACATATACATGCAAATAAATGAAACCAGACCACTTTCTTACAGCATATACAAGAATAAACTAATGGATTAAAGACTCAGAACCATGAAACTCCTAGAATAAAACATAGGCAATAAAATACCAAACATTTCTCTCAGTAATATTTCTTCAGGCAAGGGAAATAAGAGGAAAAATTTAAAAATGGGACTACGTCAAACTAAGAAGTTTTGCATAGCAAGGGAAACCACAAGCAAAATGAAAAGACAACTTGCTGAATGGGAGAACATAGTCACCAATGATACATCTGATATGAGTTTAATATCCAAAATTTATACAGCACTCATACAACTCAACACCAAAAAAATCAAACAATCCAATTTAAAAATGCGCAAAAGACCTGAATAGGCACTTCTCCAAAAAGGACATACAGATGGTAAATAGACACATGAAAAGATGCTCGACAGGACTAATCACCAGAGAAATGCAAATTAAAACCACAACGAGATATCACCTCACAACTCTCAGGAGGGCCATCATCAGTAAATCAATAATTATAGGTATTGTTGAGGATGTGGAGCAAAGGGAACCCTTGAGCACTGTTGGTGTGAAAGCAGATTGGTGCAGCCACTGTGAAGAACAGTATGGAAGTTCCTCAAAAAATTAAAAATGGGGGACTTCCACCAAGATGGAGGCATAGGTGGAAACACTGTGCCTTCTCCCACAACCAAGTTTGAATACAACAAAGGTTTGGTGAACAGAGATGCAGCCAAAGAACAGAAAATTGAACTATACGGAAGTCCGACAACAACCAACCGTTCAACCGGGACCGGTAAGAGGGGCGGAGCCAGCAGCAGAGCCAGGTCTGGCAGGAAAGATCTCCCAACCCCAGGCGCCCAGGCAGCCCTGTCTCTGGACCCAGTGAGGGCGCGCAGCTGCGGGCTGGCTGTGGTCACACATTCACACGCAGATAAACCAGCAGAGTGAGCAGTGAGATGGACTGTGTAGCCCCCAGCAGCGAACCCAGTGGTGGTGGGCTGACTGCGGTCCCACACTCGTGCGCAGTGGGGACCACTCAGGGACCACACGGGTCCCCGCGGTGGCGGCGGGAGGCAGCAGAGGGGACCGCCCATTGCTTTCCTTTGACCCCACCCCCACATACAGCGTCACAACCCAGGAACTGAGTGGCCCCGCCCTAGTGAACACCTAGGGCTCCACTCCTCATACATAACAGGCACAAACAGTCCAAAATATGGCTCAAGAAGAACTCAAAGCCCCAGAGCCGATAACTCTAAGCGAAAAAGAAATAGCGAACCTCTCAGATGCACAGTTCAAAATACTGGTGATCAGGATACTCAGAGAACTGGTTGATTTTAGTCACAAATTAGAGGAACATATGAAGGCTAAACTAGTTGAAATGAAGGGAAATGCACAGGAAACCAATAGTAATGGAAAGGAAACTGGGACTCAAATCAAGGGGGTGGACCAGAAGGAAGGAAGAAATGACTAAACAGAAAAAAGTGAAGTTACAAGAATTCGAAAAAATCAGGAGAGGCTTAGGAACTTCTAGGACATCTTTAAACATTCCAACATCCGAATTATAGGGGTACCAGAAGGGGAAAAGAAGCAGCCATGAGTGGAACACTTATTTGAACAAATAATAAAGGAGAACTTCCCCAGTCTGGCAAAGGAAATAGACTTCCAGGAAATCCAGGAAGCTCAGAGAGTCCCCAAGAAGGTGGACCCAAGAAGGAACACACCAAGGCATATTATCATTACATTAGCCAAGATTAAAATGAAGGAGAGAATCCTAGAAGCAGCAAGAGATAAGGGGACAGTCACCTACAAAGGAGTTCCCTTCAGACTATCAGCTGATTTCTCCAAAGAGACCTTATAGGCAAGAAGGGGCTGGAAAGAAGTATCCCAAGTCATGAAAGGCAAGGACCTACATCCAAGACTGCTCTTTCCAGCAAAGCTCTCATTTAGAAGGGCAGATAAAGCACTTCTCGGATAAGATCAAATTCAAGGAGTTCATCATCACCAAGCCCTTATTATATGAAATGTTAAAGGGACTTATCTAAGAAAAAGAAAATTAAAAATAGGAACAGTGAAAGGACGGCAAACTCACAGCTATTAACAACCACGCCTAAATCAAAAGCAAACCAAGAGGACAGCTAGATCAGGAGTGGAACCATAGAAATGAAGAACACATGGAGGGATAGCAACAGGGGAGTGGGAGGAGGAGAAGTGGGGAGAAGATACAGAAAATAAGTAGCATAGACAGTAGGTAAAAAATAGATAGGGGGAGGGCAAGAAGAGTAGGGGAAATATAGAATCTAAAGAACTTGAGACACGTGGTCATAAACTAAAGGGGGGAATGGTGGGGGAGGGGGTGTGCAGGGTGGAGGGGAATGAAGGGGGGAATAGAACAACTGTAATGGTATAATCAATAAAATATATTTAAAAAAATTAAAAATGGAACTGCCTATGACCCAGCAATTCCACTTCTGGGAATATATCCAAAGAAACCCCAAACACTAACTCAAAAGAATATCTGCACCCCCGTGTTCACTGCAGCATTATTCACAACAGCCAAGTTATGGAAGCAACACAGTGATCATTAAGAGATGACTGGACAAAAAAGTGGTGATTCATATATACCATGGAATGTTACTCAATCACAAAAAATAATGAAATCTTACCATTTGCAACAGCATGGATGGACCTAGATGGTATTATGTTCAGTGGAATAAGTCAGTCAGAGAAAGACAAATACTGCATGTGAGATCTAAAGAACAATGTAAACAAAACAGAAACACAGTCATAGATACAGAGAACAGACTGATGGTTGCCGAGGGCAGGGGAGGTGGGGAGACTTGGTGAAAAGGGTGAAGGGATTGAGAAGTACAGATTGGTAGTTACAAAATAGTCATGGGGATGCAAAGTACAGCATAGGATATATAGTTAATAATATTGTTATACCTATGTATGGTGCCAGGTGGATAATGGACATATCAGGGGAAATACTTCGTAAAATATATAATTGTCTGGCCATTATGCTGTACATCTGAAACCAATACAAAATAATATTGAATGTAAACTGTAATTGAAAATAAAAATAAAAATACATTAAAATCAAAACCACCAAAAAGTTTATGTTAATATTCTAGGTATTGCAAGTATATGTATGCTGCACATACTTGTTGAATTACTATTAAAATAATTATATTTCAAATCATTAAAAAAAAGAGCATAGACTTTGGAGTCCAGCAGACTTGGGTTTTATTCCTCTTCTATTTGTTGGCTGTATCATCCTAAGCAAGTTAATTAAACAGAGCCCCACTTACCTCATCTGTAAAAAGGAAAGCATATGTACGTCAAAGTGTTTTTTGTGAATATTCCTTTGGTTAGTGCACCTAAAGCCCTTTACATAGTGCCCGCAACAAAGTGAGCCACAGTGGGCAAGTGAAAATGAATGGCTATCCTTCCATTCGTATGGAAATAAATAGAACATCAGCTGGTTCCCTTTAAGCAAGGTGGGCAGCTTCAGAGTTGGCATCTACCCCTCTGACAGGACGCCTCCAGTGGGAAGCAGGCAGATCAAGGTTGCTGTCCATCAGGCCCTCAGCATATCCTCGTGTACTGGAAGCAATCTAGTTATACTTGGACGACCAAAGAGAAAAACTCACTTTTGTCCACCGATCACCAGCCAGCTTACCCCCACTTGAGACTCCGGAGGCCAGTAATACTGACAAACCTAGGCCCAAACTGATGAAATGAACATAAAACAGAAAGCTAACAGACAAGGCTGATGCGGAAAAGTTCTCTGGGGAGAATGCCAGCCCCTAACTGAAGAAGGAATGTCAAGAAATAGAAAATCATGGTTTTTCTGACTGTAATGAAGTAACTGATTCAGGACAAAATCATCAATAGGTTTATAAACCATTGGCTGAAAGCCGGTGGGAAGCTGCATATTCCCGTGTTACCGAAGTATCACTCCACTGACTGATTATGTGTTAAGCACTAGGGAGGAAACATTACAATGGGGGAATTAGTCTGTCACCACCCAAACCAACTGTTCAATTTTGTCATCACTAATAGTGGGACTTATGTGTCAGATACTCTGTGCCTCTTGATCACCTCTGAGTTATCTGTGCAAAAAATCTTTAATGAAAACCAGATCGAGCCTTTAGATCTAGTATGCAGTTGTTATGAAATACAGGGGAACAATTTAAAAGAACAAGTTAAACACCACCACGAGGAAATGATGAAAGAAACTCAGACAGTGGGGCATTCAACAGAACAACTGACCTGGTATCTGAAACAAGTCAATGGCACGATCTTTTGTGCTCTGCCCACCAAATTCCAATGTGGGGGCCCAGAGGTTCCCAGCACACATCTGACAAGCGACTCAGACACCACCAAGGTGTCCTATAATTCAACTCAATTCCGACAGTATGGCCTCAGATTCCACAAGTTAAGGGTTCAGTCCTTCAAGACCCCCTACCTCACTGTTACCTGTACTTCCAACCCATTAGCTATAAAATCAGAGATTCCCATGACCCGTGTCCTGGGTTGGATTAATTTGCTACAGTGGCTTTCAGAATTCATAGCAAAGTTTTACTTACTCAGAAACTGCCAGACGGAAGACATGCATAGGGCGAGGTATGGGGAAAGGGTGCAGGGCTTCCATGGCCTCTTCAGGTGCGTCAGTCTCCCAACATAACCATGTGTTTGCTGATTCAGAAGTTCTCCGAACCCTGTGCTTTTGGGCTTTTATGGAAGCTTCATTCCAGAGGCGTGGTTGATTAAATCACTGGCCAGTGGTGCCTGATCCAACTCCCAGCTTGTTTCCCCTCCCAGAGAGAGAAACTGAGAGTCTCAATCCTCTAATCGCCTGGTTGGTTCCCCTGACAACCAGCTCCCATCCTTAAGTGCTTTCCAAAAGTCACCTTATTCACATAATAAAATACACCTTGAAACCCTGATGTTCTCATCAGTTAGGAAATGCCAAAGGTTTTAGCAGCTCTGTCAGAAATGGGGACAAAGAAAAAAAAGAAATAGGAAAAAGAGCCAAATATCGATTTCTTATCATAAATCTCAATATCACACATGGGGGCATAAAATGGAGAGACAGCAGAGGTGTCCACATTAGGAGAGATTTAAGAGGTATAACTATCAAATGACCCTTGATTGACGTCTGGTTTGAATAAACCAGGCATTTTTGGTATAATCAAGGGAATTTAGTTGCAGACTGGATATTAGAGAATATTAGGGAATTATCGTTAACTTCATTGGCTGTAATAATTATACTGTCATTATGAAGACAAAAATGTCATTTTGTTAATGATGCGAGTAAAAATTATGAAGAGGTGAAATACAATGTCTGTAATTTATTTTTAAATGTTTTAAAAACAGATTAATTGAATATAGAAAAATTATTATAGTTGCTAAATTTAGATGATGGTATATAAATGTTCATTGGACTATTTCTTCTACTTTGCTGTATGTTTGAAAGTTTTCAAAATAAAAATGTTTAAAAATAAAGACTTTTTTCACACACGCAAAAACTGAAGGAATTTGTAGCCAGCAGAATTGTAATACAGAAAATGTTAAAGAAAGTCTTTTAGGCAGAATGAAAATGTTACCAGATGAAAATTTGGTACACAAGGGAATTAAAGATACCTGAAATGGATATAATGTATGACTGAATATATAATTTTTTACTTATTTTTAAAAATCACTTTAGGCCCTGGCTGGCATAGCTCAGTGGATTGAGCGTGGGCTGTGACCCAAAGGGTCGCGGGTTCGATTCCCAGTCAGGGCACATGCCTGGGTTGCAGGCCTGATCCCCAGTAAGGGCCACATGAGAGGCAACCACACACTGATGTTTCTCTCTCTCTCTTTCTCCCTGCCTTCCCCTCTCTAAAAATAAATAAATAAATAAAATCACTGTAAAAGATCATTGAATCTTTTCTACTTGGGCCAGGGCAAGAGATTAAATATGGCCTCTGCCACACCGTAAAATTAAGATCTGTTGACAATTATAAATGGGCAATTACCAACAGAAATATGTAGTCTCACTTTAGAAATTTGGAGGCTCTGGCAACTCTGGTCCTTATATTTCCTCTCAGAAACATTGTCTTGGGTTGAGTGACAGCTGGCTTTAATCTCCTTTTATAAAGGGGAAAACTGCAACATAATGAAACTGGTATTTGCCTTGTCAAAGAGAATGACAATTTTATATTGAAGAAAAAACGAGATGAAGGGAAATAGGCTTTAGAAGCACAGGAAAAGAAAGACCAAAGGGAGGCACCAGAAAGTGTTCCACCTACAAGTTCATGGCTAACCTGTTCGGTTGCCAAACTTGAGAAGCAACATGGCTTCTGATAGCACAAGCTTATCAGGGAAAACAGAAATTTCTTGCTTTTTTCTGGGAGTTGTTGCCTTCACTGAATGTTTAGAATAGTTTATTTTATTTTATTTTTACCTTCTAATTAAAAAATTAATTCTTGTTCAGGTACAGTTGTCTCCATTTTACCCCCATCCTTGATCCTATCCCTCTTTGCTTTTGTCCATGATTTATCGGTGTTTGCAAAAGATAGCAGTTTAATTTTATTTTTTTTAAATAAATAACTCGTGGATTGGGACATGTGGTAAAGGTTCACTGGCTAAAGATTTGCTGTTTTTGTCAAGGCGCATGGTATCACTTTCCAAAGAGGGTGGTTCGTTTTTAAAAAGCCATTTTGGGAGACTTTACAGAGGTGAACAAAGCATGTGGGACAACTTATTTTTTTCTCCTCTTTCTCAGGTTTGGAAATTGGTCCTCTGTGAGGTGACCATAAAATTATGGAATTCCTGCCCTGGCTGGTGTAGCTCAGTGGATTGAGCGTGAGCCTGCGAACCAGAGGATCACGGTTCGATTCCCAGTCAGGGCACATGCCTGGGTTGCAGGCCGGTTCCCTGCAGGCCAACTCCCAGCAGGGGACACACGAAAGGCAACCATACATTGATGTTTCTCTCCCTCTCCTTCCCCTCTAAAGATAAATAAATAAATAAAATCTTAAAAAAAAAAGAAATGAAATACTGATGTGTGCTAAAATCGCAATGAACCTTGAAACATGCTAAGTGAATGAAATTAGAAAATAACACATAATACACTCCGTATAGAATAATAGATATTATTATTGTATTTATATGAAAGGTCAAAATAGGCAAATCTAAAGAGACGGAAAGTAGATTAGAGGTTGCCTCAGGCTGGAGGATTTGGAGGGAAATGGGGACTAAACCGTTAATGGGTAGCAGGTTTCTTCTTGGGGTGATGAAAATGTAAAATTGATTGTGAAGATCATTGTAAGACTGTGAATATATTAAAACCTATTGAATAGTAAAAAAAAAATTATGGGATTCTTTCATGCCAAGGTTAGAGAAAAGAGTAACATTTGTATTGCCTTAGAGAGTGAATGCTTACTAAACCCGGTTTCTGGTCCCATCCTCTACACATATGAGTGACGTGGGGAAGGCATCAAGGGATGCTTAGCATTTCCAGAGTCAAGTGTTTTGTCTGTCACTGTACTGCTTGCAATCTGCAATAAGCAGAGAGTCACATAGTTGAAAGTGCTTCCTAAATCAGTGACCTGCTCTTGCATATGTAAAGTGCAGAAAAGGAGAATAGTCCACACTTAACCAAATACATTTTGAAATGAAGGGAAAATAGTCACAGCTAAAATCATACTTAATGGTAAAGGATTGAATTATTTCCCCCCAAGATCAGAAAGAAGACAAGGTGCTCTGCTCTCACCAGTTCTATGCAACGTTTTACTGGAATTCTAGATGAGGCAAAATTAGCAAGGAAAATGACATTAAAAGGCATTCAAACTGTAAAGAAAGAGGGAAAATGATCTCTATTAGCAGATGACATGATCTAATATAGAAGAAGCCCTGAAGAATCCACCAAAAATCTATGAGAGCTAATAAATTAGTTTAGAAATCTTGCAAGATAGAGATTAATATACAAACATCAATTAAATTTCTATCCACTTGCTACAAACAATACAAATATAAAATTGAGAAAACAATCCTTAATTTTGAGCTATTTTTATAATAATATTGATTAAAAGTTGTGTATATTGGAAAATCTACAGAACCACATGGTACAACATATATATCATATGTTACATATATCAAAAACATATAAAACAAGCAAAAATATAAAAAAACAAGTCAAAAATATTAATGTTTATATTTGTACCTGGCCAGAGAGCGGCATAGAAGAAATACACTTAGCTGTGAGTGGTTGTTTCTGAGGCTTGTGGTTGCAGAGGCCTTTAATTTTTATTTATCCACTTATTTATTCATGTTTTAAATTTTGGAAGACTGTATTTTTATGTTGTTATAATCTTATTTTTTACTTTTTACATTTTTTACTGAACTATGGTTTACTTAAAATATTTCATTAGCTTCAAGCACACAACATAGTTATTCAACATTTATATAACTAACAAAGTGATCGCCATAACAAGGCTAGTAACCATCTGTCGCCATATAAGGATATTATGATATTATTGACTATATTCCCTATGCTGTCTATGACTATCTCCATGACTTACCTATTTTACGAGTAGAAATTTGTACCTCTTAGTCTCCTTCACCTTTTTCACCCTTTCCCCCGAGCCCTCTTTAATCTCATTTAACATAGTCCATGGCAGTACTGTGTGACACTAAGTGGAGGAAAATTGGGCCTTTTAGTCATGTGTAAATCAGTGAGAAGTTCACTGGCCCGAGAATGAGAAAAACTATATTTTGATGCCAACTCTGTCCATCTTCCTCTCTGACTTCCCAGTTTTCTCATCTGAAGGTTGGTTAGCCGTCCAGTTTCTAAAGTTCTCCCAGTACTAACAAGCTACCGTTTTATGATTCTACCTAATTCAAATTTTCTTCAATAGAAAATAACAGTATCAGCATATGAAAATTGCCTTTGGTGGTTTCCTGATCTGAAAGTAGCACAGGTCAAATTACAGAGTTATTTTTGTTGTTGTTTCGTTTGTTTCGTGCTCTTGTAAATACACATAGGTTAGATATTCAGTTCCCACTTTGACACGGTTCTCTGTTTTTACCAGTTCACAACCCCCAACATGCCCTCCCTCCACCCCCTTCCAACTCCGTGCCCCACTGGTTCCTTGTTAGCAACGTTCACTTTCACAGAGATTGTAACGTTACTGAAAGAACACCAAAATACCATTCTGCTCACCATTAATCCTTGTCTATTCCAGCCCTCCACAGTACAATCGCCTCTCTATTTCACTCGTTGCCCCCCCCATCCACACAACCTGCACATATTTGCAGTCAATTCGGAGAAGTAATTACTTTTGTACTTTGAACACCACAAACCAACTCTTATTTCCACTCAACACAAATATCAATTAAGCATAAAATTCAATTTAGGAGAGAAGTGCTGCAGAACCACACACCGAAAAGGTTGGGTGCGGGGAGGAATTCAGTCCCGCTCTAACAAAATTTTAGGCCTCGTTTTTTTAAAAGGGGAGAAAAAGCAAAAATCCCTTCAAACAGTTTAAATTGGTCTATGTTTCATTTTTGTAGCATTTCTGGTGCCAAATAAGAACCTCCAAATCTGTATCTTAAGAAACAATACAAAATGATGTTCCACAGTTTTCAGTAAAAGATATCCCAAAAGATGTCTTTTAAAAAACAGATTAAAATGACCATTTGAAGACTACTTAGATAATAACGGCAGAAACCCTTTCAAGGTAAATGAGGGTTGGTAAGGACTAAATTTGCTGATATGAGAAACTTTGTCCTTGTGATTGATTTTACTGCAGCGCACCATCGTTTGAAACGCATGTGCTCATAGAAATCAAATATTGCAAAAAGAGTAAACATCAGATTTCATTGCATAACTCATCAGATAATTTATCCTTATACTTCAATTTAACAAAATCCACTATCCTGGCAAATACAACAGAATCCTCCTAAACTAATATCGCATAGGGATATTTTGTTTTGGGAAACAGTCCCCCCTTTACTGTTCCGAGGTATTCTCTTAACGGTCTGTTTTTAATCTAAAGTTGTGTGTGTGTGTGTGTGTGTGCGTGTGTGCATACACATATACAATACATCCACACAGAGATAAATGCCCACATACCTGACAGAAACAAGGGCCGATCCTTGACCGGCCTCTCTTCCTTCTGTTAATACAACCTCTAATCACACACCAGAGCCTATAATCTTGAACTTCGAAAACCAAAATACATTCATCAATGTTTGAAAAGTAACACCCAAGAAATGCATTTCTAAATCCTTTAAAATAAACAAATTAAGAGTCCAAGAATAGGAATTCAAGGAGATTTAAATTTGAATTAGCTTAACTACTTTTGACAAGTTTACACATGAAAGACACCAAGATTGTATGTACTACTTGCTGCTTTAAGAAGTTTCATTCAGTCTGTGTATATAAAAAGTTTCGGCCAAAGTTAAATCAATCTCCTCTACTGATTTTCAACATTAGTCAAATACCCAGACCCCCCCCAGCCACCTTTTTTGAACCTTGCTTTCAGCCTGACTTTTTCCCCAATTGAAATTCAGGCCCTCAATGGTTGGTTTTTCTTAGTTCTAAATGTTGATAAAAAAGGGTTTTCTCCACTCCCTCAATTTGATGTGACAGGCTTCTGACATGAATAATGGAAGCATTTCTTTCACAGGCAAATCAACTTAATTTAGCAAGCCTTTATACTCTCAGTGGGCAAGCCACAATCCCCAAGATTCCATGAGAGCCTTTAAGTTAGACGAAATCTTTAGAATTTGCAGAAAATGTATAAAGTAAACAACACTTATTTTGTCACAATACTTGAATAACTTTTATGGAGGAGTTACAGATGAATATATTACTTCCTAATCAGATCTTGTTTTACAAGCAATTTGTGATGAACCTTCCAAGCTCAAGAGACACTAGCTCTTAGTCAGAAAAATAAGAGAAGTCTCTACGCGAATAAAATTCAAAGCCTGAAGGTTGTAAACAAAACTTAACCTAAAACTGAGAAGACAAAAAGCAAACAACCTCTCGCCCCTCCAACAAAGTGATAAATAAAAATCAAGGTACATACATCCTGTGGGGCCCAGGATGACAGCATTAGAGAAGAATTATTTTGAACAACCCTTTTAATCAGAATCTTAGCTGCAAGGGGAGCACTTCCTAGCCATCAGATTAAAAGGAACAGATCCTACACTCATGTTTACCTCCAAATTCAGGATACAGCCATTCCCCTGAGAACATTTTGGAACATAAAGAAGACATGTAAATAATGCATTAGTGAAAAGGATTGGACTCATAAGAACAAAACTGAGAGATATGTCTTGGACTTGGCCATTTAGGAATGACTTAAAAACGAAGGCAACCCGCATTGGCAGGCAGCAGATTGTGCATTGAAACAGTCCCTAATAGAACATGGCGGTTGGCATTTGCCCTTTGGCCACTGGTATCATTTATATAAGGGGGTTATGGGAAGAAAGGAGAGAACGTAGAACTGGGAATTTGGAGACCTGCTCCCAGCTCAGGCAGAAAATTTCCTGTGACCTTGGACAAGTCCCTTCCCCCTCCCGTGCCCCTGATTCCTCCTGTTATACCTTCTGTTCAACAAGAAGGTATAAATAACGAGGCAATCTCTATCTCCACAGCCTGATGACAAAAGTCTAGATAAGCAATGATGAATGTACTGAAGTATGACATGCAATTCATAAATCTTAAAGAACACTTACGACTCTGGGAGTGGGACTTGAGCAGGTTTAGAAGATGCACCTTGAGCTTCCGGCAGCTTTCCATCATTTACCGTTTCCAAAAATAAAAAAAACTACATGCTTGCACCAGCAAAGAAAACTCCAGCAACTGAGTTTCCGGAGCAAAACCAGTTCTTTTTAGTCTAAGCTGTTTTTCTTATCAACTCCTGAGAATACACATATTTTTTTTACCTACATGCACATTTTTCCAGCACTCTTTAATGTATTACAATTTTCAGGATCCAAATAAAAACATAATTCTGTCCCACTAATACACATTTTCAATACAGACAGCTTCTGCTTTGCTGTTATTTAAAGATTTTTATGAAGATATGTTCAAGCCACGAATAGCTGGCTTCCTTCATGTCAGACTTTTCGCATAATATTTCAATCTCAGTTTACATGTTAAGGTAAATTAGAAGGTAACTAATTGTTCCACTAAAAAATGATGCACTAAATTTTAAATAATAATAAACCCTTAACTACAGGGAACTATTTTCAAACAAATATTATTTCAGAAAATAAAGAACCATGGGTTTTTAAAAAAGTACATATTCTACACATCTACAATTCTCTCTCCCTCCCTCCCTCCCTCTCTCCCCCTATAATTAGCTAATCAACCAAATAGGGGTTCCAACAATTACATATGTCAGGGAAGGGAGAAAAAAAAAGAAAACCAGGAACCTAGTCAAGGTAGAAAAAATCTTTTAACTTTAAAGGGTGTCCACCATTAACCTCGGAAGAATTCTACTCCACCTTGATGGATTTGTTATTTCCAATCTCAACCCCTCCCATCTCTTTTCCCTATTATATTTGTCAGGTCAGTTAATTGGCTGATTAAGAATACCCTAGGATTTTTATTAACTGGCAATTAGAATCAGACCCAAAGCATATAGGATCCTTTCTGACATATAATGTAGTTTTCCTCTCTGTGCCGCAATTTCCTCCTCTTGGGAGTGTCGCTTGAGTTACAAAAATTAATAAAGTTAAACGAGTTTTAAGTTCTGCTTTTGTTAATTTGGCCTTTGGATATTTTAGCAGCATCCATACCTATAATATCACCTCAGTTGCTTTCAAACCGAACGGCACTCATTTGAGAGAAGCAATCATTTAGTCTCCAAACAGGGAAAAAGGTACATCTTGGGAATATTGTATACGCACAAACCCTAGAGGTGTTCGCATCTGCTATAATAACAATTCGTATGTTTTACTCACAACACTTTCTTCCTGTCCAGACCCATTCCAACAGAAGACCCACGTGCCCCATTCAGAAAGCCCACAGGACTATGACCTGCCTTAGTCTCCCTGGCTTAGTTAAATTCTCTCACTGTCTCTTTCTATAACTTCTCTAAGACCAGCTGCCCTTATCCATTACACAAGGTGTCCACTTATGAGCAAGGCAAATGCTCCCTTACAAACCCAAAATACTTTGTATTATTATAAGAAAATGATATACTTGTACTACAATTATAACCCAGTGACACAGAATTGGGCATATCATTAATACCATGGGCAGCTGCAGAATGTACATATGATATTGGGAGAGCAGTCCCAAAACAATGCTAGAGGCAGTATAAGTAATAGTTAAACCCCAGAACTTTGAATCAGATACAGCCAAATTACTTAAGTACCAGGTACTGAAAAGTGTGGCCTTGGGTTAGTAACTGAGACTGCGTGAACCTTGGTTTTTTCATCCGTAAAATGAGGATCATAACAGAAGCCACCTCACAGGTTTGATGAGAGGCTTATGAGATAATGCATGAAAATAGCTTATCTCGGAGCATGGCGCATAGGGTTCAATAAACAACAGCTATTGTTGGCATGACTGTCTGCTTATTTACAGGCTGTCTGAGTAAACCAAGAGGCTTAAGGGAATGTTTGCTCTTCTGTAGATAAGGTCTGAGAACTCAGGAAAACCTACAGGACAGAAATCAGACAGCACAAAATCTCAGTGAGGGGAGGATGAAAAAGAGTTTTACTATTGAAAATCCAGGGTTGGGCAAATGTAACATTCTTTTTTTAAATTTTTATTTATTTATTTATCTTTAGAGGGGAAGAGGAGGAGAGAAACATCAATGTATGGTTGCCTTTCGTGTGTCCCCTGCTGGGAGTTGGCCTGCAGGGAACCGGCCTGCAACCCAGGCATGTGCCCTGGCTGGGAACCGAACCGCAATCCTCTGGTTCGCAGGCCCATGCTCAATCCACTGAGCTATACCAGCCAGGCAAATGTAACATTCTTAGCAATGTAACACTCCTAAGTCAAAGGGCAGGTTGATAGGACTGAGGAGGCCATGGTATTGTCCCACTGCTGAGGTCTGCCAGTTATTCACAAAACCCACTATACATTTGGACTGAAACACATGGAGAATCACACCAGAAAATTCAGTATCCCATGGCCTGTGGGATAAAGCATGGTTAAAAGCATGGACTGTGAAGCCAACCTGCTTGGATGTTAATCTCTGCTGTTACTAGATGTTTGACTAACTTAGGCAATGCAGTTTTCCGCTCTGTGCCTCAATTTCCTACTCTGTAAAATAAGGGATACTCTTAGGTCCTAATTTCTAACCCATGTTATAAAAATTAAATGAGTTAATATTTGTAAAACTCTTAGAAGAGTGCCTGGCAAAAATGGGTTTGATGGGTTTCTTTTTTTTCCTAAAAGATTTTATTTATTTATCTTTACAGGGGAAGGGGAGGAGAGAGGGAGAGAAATATCAATGCATGGTTGCCTCTCATGCATCCCCTGCTGGGAACTGGCCTGCAACCCAGGCGTGTGCCCTGACTGGGAATCGAACCGCGATCGTCTGGTTCGCAGGCCCGCGCTCAATCCAGTGAGCTACACCAGCCAGGGCTCTGATCCATTCTTATCTGTCCTCCTGGGACCCAAGATTATTACAGGAATGGGAATTCTTCTCTCCAGCTTTAGGCTCTCTCTTTCTCTCTGGAGTGTGTACTTGTGGGGCCAACATCTCCATTGCCTTGCTGCAGCTTCTTCCCTCTCCTGGAGCTGGGCCTTTTCTTATTTTTTAAAGATTTTATTTATCTTTAGAGGGGAAGGGAAGGAGAGAAGGAGAGAAATATCAATGTATGGTTGCCACTTGTGTGTCCCCTGCTGGGACCTGGCCTGCAACCCAGGCATGTGCCCTGACTGGGAATCGAACCGCGATCTTTTGGTTCGCAGGCCCATGCTCAATCTACTGAGTTACACCAACCAGGGCTTATGGGTTTCTGTTAATTAAATAAAACCTGTAATGTACTAGGAGCATTCACTTTGTCCTCATATCACTGGCATCCTGCCCTCCAACTGGCAAGAGTTGAGACCTGATGACGTATTTCATCCTTGCACCAGCTTTTCAAGATGGCAACCGGATGACCCGAGGCCGGAAAAGCAAGACAGTGGTGTAGCCAAGAGCCCCAAAGCCAGTGCCCACTTTTCCCATTTACTGATTTCATACCCCACTGACACACAGTCACGTATAGTATCCATCACTTTTATTGGTCCTTGAAACTGAAAGGAAAGAACAGGGAGCATAGCACTGGACAAAATTAGAAAGGCAGCGAAGTCTGCCCTTGAACCTTAATTCTCTCAGAGCTCCCCCTCGTCTCAGGAGCTCTCCACTCCCTCCAGCAAGCAAATGTTAAACCCACTCCTTAAAAAAAATCCAAATAGAAACAGAGTGTTAGACTTGGAAGGTCTATGTCCAACTTTAATGCGTCATATTATAGACGAGATCACTGGTGCCCATCTAAGGGAAATGATTTTAGTGAAATGATACAAGTTGCATTTAGAAAAGAACAATGAGCCATTCTCATTGGAACATTTGCCGTTTGGATTCTTTGTAGACTGGCATGCCTTCTAAAGGCCAAATGCCACTTCATGGGTTCTGATG
This sequence comes from Sturnira hondurensis, assembly GCF_014824575.4. Classification (NCBI taxonomy): domain Eukaryota; kingdom Metazoa; phylum Chordata; class Mammalia; order Chiroptera; family Phyllostomidae; genus Sturnira; species Sturnira hondurensis. The sequence goes on along the minus strand of NW_028080118.1, from coordinate 953,775 downwards.
CGCTGTTTGCATGGGACATTCCAGTGCAAATCAAGTGTCTTGGTCATAACATCTCGGTCTTATTCTTTTCCCAGATTTGCGTCACTAATATATGCAAGGGCCATATAGTCCATGGGCATCTGGGGGTTAAAACTACATAGGAAACATTGCCCTTTCATGGTTCTTTTTTCAGAGAGGAAATTCAGTTACTATGGCAAGTCTCCCCAAGTCACATTTTACTCCAACTGTGACCCTGAAAGATTGTTAATCACAGAACCAACAGATAAGTGGTGTGGATGATGTGTAGTAGTATGAAAATGAAGGAAAGGCAGAATTTGGAGATAAAATAAAAAGAGATTGTGCGTGGTGACTATAATTGATAACTGTACAATTAAAATTTGCTCAGATAATAGAATTTACATGTTCTCACACACAAAAAAGGTAAATATGTTTGTTTAGGATGTGTTAATTAACTTGACGGAGGGGGCATTTTTTACACTGTATGTGCGTGTCAAATCAACACGTTATATACTTTATTTTTTAATTATATTTTGTTGACTATGCTATTTTCCCCCTTTGTCCAAATTTCACCCCTTTGTTCCCTCCCCCCACATACCCCACTCCCTCAGGCAATCCCCCAAACATTGTTCATGTCCATGAGTAATCCATATAAGTACTTTGGCTACTCCATTTCCTGTACTGTACTTCACAACCCAGGGCTGTTCTGCAACTACCTATTTGTCTTCTTAATCCCTCACCTCTTCACCCATTCCCCGAAGCCTCCCTCCCATCTGGCAACCATCAAATGCTCCCCGTGTCCATGATTCTGTCTCTGTTCATTTTGTTTGCTTAGTTTGTTAGGCCATTTTATTGTTCATAGTTTTCATCTTCTCTTTCTTAAATAAGTGACTATAACATTTCATATAATAACGGTTTAGTAACGATGAATTCCTTTAGTTTTTTTTTTTCTTGTCTGGGAAGCTCTTTATCTAAATTCTCTTGGAATTTAGAATGGAATGCCCTTCCGTTCTAAATGATAGCTTTGCTGGGTAGAGCAATCTTGGCTGTACGTCCCTGCTTCTCATAACTTTAAATATTTCTTCCAATCCCTTCTAGCCTACAAAGTTTATCTTGAGAAATCAGCTGACAGTCTCATGGGAACGCCTTTGTAGGTAGCTCTCTCCTTTTCTCTTGCTGTTTTAGGATTCTCTCTTTATCTTTAACCTTCGGCATTTTAACTATGATGTGTCTTGGTGTGGGCCTCTTTGTATCCACCTTGTTTGGGACTCTGTGCTTCCTGGACTTGCACTAAATTAGGGAAGTTTTCTTTCATTTTTTTCAAATATATTTCCAATTTCTTGCTCTTTGTCTTTTCCTTGTGGCACCTCTATGATGTGAATGTTGGAACACTTGAATTTGTCCCAGAGGCTGCTTACACTATCCTTGTTTTTTTTATTTATTCTTTTTTATTTTAGTTGTTCTGATTGGTTGTAATGTGGTTCCTTGTGTTCCAAATCATTGATTTGATTATCAGATTCATCCACTCTACTGTTGTTTCCCTGTAAATTGTTCTTTCTTTCAATAGTGTGTCCTTCATTTATGACTGTTTCTGACTGGGCAGAGAAATGATTTTTGCTTTTATGGTTTGGAAAATAAAAGTGCATTCTATCCTGTGAAACTCCTTGGGTATGAAAAAGAGTGTTTTGCCAGGAAAAAAGAGAAAGAAACAGTATGTAATTCTGCACTGATTTCAGAGGTTTCAGGTTAGAATACATTTCTAGAAATAAAAAAAAACTGACTTAGATGAAAAAATTATTCTAGCTTATGTCCAATAATGACCAGCCCAGTGTACCTATGTATACTTGACATTACCTAATAAATGTCCACCTCAGCTGCTGGGTATAAGATTACATTTTAGAAATGAAATTATATGCTAATCTCTCCAGTGATGCTCACTTTTTGAAGCAACGCAATTGTTTTATGATGTGAATAAGCCCTTCTAATGTCTCTATTGTTAGGTTGGATTCTTGTTTATTAGATTTCTTAACACAGAGCTAGCCTTCTTTTCCTTGTCTCTCAGCATTTGAAGGACAGTACTCAGGCGAGCGCACAAAAGGAGCAGAGGGAAGGTAAGGACACTGGCCAGGAAGTCAAAAGACCTTGGTAAAATCCAGCTCTACCAGCTCTACCACTGGCTCTACCAGCCAAAGGATGGTGGGCAAGTCAGTATATCTTTCTGGCTTCAATAATGTCAGATCACATGAGAATTTTCCTGTAATACTGCCAAATAAAGAAACTATGCGAATCAAATGTAATCATCTGTGGAAAAACATTTGAACTGTATGCTTGACAAATAAAGTTGATAATTGCTAATAATTAACTTTCTCCTACTCCCCCTTTCACAGCTGACAAGGGAAATGATAATCAGTAGTTCCCTAGCCAGAAGGTCCCACATCAAGGGACATAATTTAATCAAAGAGCCTGGTTGCAGCCCTACCTGACAAGGAAAAGAATGCAGTCAGGTAACATCAGAAAAGTCACATTTAGTGGGGGCTAACTTAGCCTATATGGAGTCTCTGACGCTGGCATATTTCGTGAAAGAAAAACAGTTTCCCTCCATATTGACTGAGTTGGGGAAAATGTGTTTAGAAAATCCCCAGGTGATCAGTGAACTTCAACTCGGTTAGAATCTACTTCAAATTTGATGAAATCGGTAACTTTGCCAGTCTCCAAGTCAACCCGAATGGTGTCATTCACCTCGATGAAGGGGTCAGGGTAGCAGAGGGTGTGAGCAACATGAGCCACTATATGAGGGATTCCTTTTGCTCCCACAAAGATTTGTCTCACTCTGCACAACTTGTACTTGGCCTTCTCAGGTGTAATCTGATGAACAGCTTAGTTTCATAGATCAGACAGAAATTCTTTCCAGCCTTATCAGTCCTCACGATAACCATAAACAAGCAGACTAAGTTATATTGGTTCAAACCTTGCCATCAATTTTAATAAACAGTTACATGCGGATCTTCTTTACTCCATCTCATGTTAGTGCACACTTAAGCCTGTACCTTACTAAAAAATGAGAGAGAGACAATTCAGTTTGTGGGGACCAGTAGTTAGACGAGGAGCAAACACACTGGTTAGTTTATCCAGTAGCCAATGCTTTGGTGTGCAATACACTTCAGATGCTTCTTGGGACCACAAGCCATGGTGGTGCAATGTGGGGGAGCTTTGCCTGCAGAGACCCCTGTCCATAACAGAAGAGAATAAGTCTACAAATACATGGCCTACTTGGGGAGGAAAGGTGGCCGATCTCTTAAAGGAGAAGGGCCAGGAGCCTGTTCCTTAATGGGGTTTTATTGAGTTCAATTTGCACAGGAATACAGGTAAAGCTCATCAATCATTGTCAGGCAGTAATGATCAAACAACAGGCAACATACAAAGAACTACGAGGGCTTATTCTGAGTTAGGGTCAGTTAGCTAAAGGGCTATAAAACTTTGGGAAACAAATTCATTGCATGCTTGGGCCCTTATCAGAAAATTGAGGGCGTTCTTAGCAAAGCAGGTTTCACAGGATTTTATGCATTCTTTCTTAGGCCTGATCGCCCCAGGAACCACTCGTTCCTGCCCAGGGCTACACCGGCATTGTTTCAGGCTTAAGTCAGGCAGGGAAAGTAAGGCAGACAGAAGATTAGGAGACTTCCCATAGCCTGAGGACTCAGGCTATGTCAAAGCCAAGGGGCAAGGGTCCATCACCCCCTTTTTCTATAGGCCCCCAAGTCTTTCCCTGAGGACTTCTTCATGACTGGGCCTATCTTAGGTCGTCCCTCCCTTGAGGAATCTTACCTACCATTGGCTAACCAGTCACCTGCCTGGGGCCAAGCAGGGTAAAGTAAAAGTGGGCAGTACGGCGCCCCTGCCAGGGAGATAAGATTTGTTTCCTTAGTGGCTTACACTCCCAAGGTCTCTCAGCCTTAGCCATGGTGGGTTACAGCTTCTGAAACCAGGCAGAGTGGTTCCCAACAGTACAAGGCATGCAGAGTCATTATCACTGTTCTTCAAGCAAAGTGATTGATGATTTCAGATGTGACAATAGGTCCATTCTGGATAGATCTGAGTATAACAGTGTTGTTAAATTCCTTTTACAAAGTCCGTATACTTGATTTATAAGCTTCCATCCCAACTGGAGGCTTAGTCCATCAATGATAATATTGCCCAATATTGGAGCCAGAGGTTACATGTGCCTATTGAGCACATGTGTCAAGACTAAATTGAGCCCTGGCTGGTGTAGCTCAGTGGATTGAGCGCAGGCCTGCAGACCATACGATCGCAGTTTGATTCCCAGTCAGGGCACATGCCTGGGTTGCAGGCCAGTTCCCAGCAGGGGACTCATGAGAGGCAACCATACATGATACTTCTCTCCTTCTCTCCTTCCTTTCCGCTCTAAAGATAAACAAATAAAATCTTTTTTAAAAAAAGACTAAATTGAGATATATTGTAAATATATCATGTGCACTGAGAATCTTCTGGTCAGGATGGAGTTGTAGGAAAACATGTCTCACCTCCTTGCACAACTACAAAAATTACAACTATAAAAAAAGTATCATGCAGAATTGTCAGAAAATCGAGCTGTATGGAAGTCCAACAGACTTCCATATCAGGGAAGCAGATAAAGTGCTTCCCTGAGAAGGTAAAGCTAAAGGAGCTCATCAGCACCAAGCCATTATTATATGAAATGATATATAAAGGGACTTATATAAGAAAAAGAAGATCAAAACTATGAACATTAAAATGACAATAAATTCACAACTCTTAATAATTGAATCTAAATAACAAATCAGGCAAACAAGCAGAACAGGAGCAGAATCACAGATACGGAGATCATTTGGAGGGTTGTCAGGTGGGAGAGGAAAGGGGGAGAATGGGGTAAAAGGTACAGGGATTAAGAAGCACAAATTGGTAGGTACAAAACAGACAGGGGGATGTTTAGAACAGTACAGGCAATGGAGTAGCCGAAGAACGTATATGCATGACCTGTGGGCATGAAGGAAGAAGGGGGGGATTCCTGGAGGGAAGGGGGGTACCAGGAGGAGGGGCACAAGGGGGAAAAATTAGGACAACTGAAATAGCATAATCAATAAAATATATTTTTTAAAAAGATGAGTGAAGTTTGTGCAGTCAAAAAATACAAAATAAACTGGGTACTGAATTTAAAGCACAGTACAAGATTTTAAAATAATATAAAATATCTCATTAGTAATTTTTACATTTATTGCATACCAAAATAAGAATTTGGATATATTGGTTAATTAAAATCTTTTATTAAATTAATTCACCTTATTCTTTTTATTTTTCTAATGTAGTTACTAGAAAGTGTAAAATTACATACATGGCTTGCATTATATTTTCATTGGACTGTACTATAATTGGTAATGCCCATATTTTAAGAATAGAAATAATCTATCCTTAAAACAATCTAAGCAATAATAATTAGCACACTCGCCATCTCTTCTTGAAGCTAATGGGACCCCTAAAGCCAAAGGGCTGTGACACAAAGCACTGTTAGAAGATGCCTTCATCTCTAAAATATCTGAGTCAGTGTCCAAGTTACCAATAGGATTTCTGGATAAAGGCCTTCCAGGAGAATTATAAAAATTACAAGAGTTACAAGTTTAAAAAGGCATTCTTAAAGTTCCTAAACAATAAAACCTCAATATTAATCAACTTAACTCGTACTGACATGATGCCACAAGAAACCAAAATAAACTCCAAACGGTTTGCATGAGGTAATACAGTGCCTTCCATCCTAAAAATGTTTGCTGAATTGACTTTAATTTGGAAGAAGTTGTGTAATTGAATTTGATCTTTTTAAACTGAAGTCAATGAACCAGGGTATGTCCATACATAGCACTAATACTCTCCTCTGAGTCTATTAACATGTATGAGGGTGGATACCATGCTGTCTTGGTTCTCTTACATAGCAACTATTGGATGCTTGCCAAAGCTCTAGTAGCTACAGGGCAGAATTAGGTATAAACTTGACCTTCATTAAAACTATAACCTCATTACATCCATGTTTCACTTAAAGCAGGAGGGCTCCTATAGCATAGCCCCTGGGGACGGCATCAAAATAGAGCCACTGACTATTGCACACACCTGCAGTGGTTAAATTTTATCATCCACAAAGACTTGGGTTCTATATATAATACAAAGATATCACCTGAAATTGGACTATTAAAAAAAAGACAATCATGTTGCACACTCTAAATATCTCACAATTGAATTTGTCAATTTTACCTCAATAAAAAAAGGGAAATAGAGAGGAGCAGTTTTTAAGCAAAGGGAACATAAACCTATGAAAGAATAGCCCTGTACAATTACACATAATTCCATGTAAAATATGAAAAGCCAAAAATTGTATCAACAGGTCTATTCAGATAATTCAGTGAAATATAAAAAAGGAAAAACATTCATCCCAGGCATTTGGCATTGTTAAAACAGACTAAGCAGTTGAGTAATCAATCTATTTTCAACACATTGTATGGACATCCTGTAAGCACACTTAGTCTGTGCCTTAAAGGAGGCAAAAAATCCAATCGGATATAGTCAAGTGGAGATGGTCACGGTGACCCAGCAACCTCTGATCAAACTTTATCCAAAATTAGAGCACTCTGACACTGGGTTATTTTGAATGAGAAACAAATCTATGTGTGTATTTTTCCTAGTCTTCTTTATCACCTCCTTGTGTACAATTGAGAAGTTTTTGAGGCGACAGGCCACTATTACAATGTTGTCAAGGTCTTGTTCATTTTCTAGTTCAAATCCTTGTTCATGCTGCTTGCTAAGTACTTGTTCCCTGTGACATCTTCCAGCTAAACAGAACACACTGAATGCTGCATTCCAAACTACTCTGTTCTTCTGGGCTCCAAGTGAAACAAGCTCTTCACACTCCATCATGTGAATTTGTTTACAAAAAAAAAAGTCTGCCTCGGGCAATTCCATTCAGAGATACTATTCCTGAAACTGGGACTCGGGGAAAGGTTGACATCGTGGGCTTCTCCCTCTGGCCAGGGCCATGACCACCAAAGTAGTATTTGAGGCTCCCACATCATTTGACACAAGAGCTTCTTAATGATCTAACATTTCCCCAAACTTTCCCATAATCTTCCAATGTAACATATTTACACTTAAACACAAAACCAGATACTGCTGTCAAGAATGGCTGAGATCTCCATAAGAGCAATAGGCATTTATTTAAAACTATTATTTTCTAACAAAAAAAAAAGAATGGCTGGGATTTTAAGAAGCAAAGAATGAGGCCCTGGCTAGTGTAGCTCAGTGGATTGAGCGTGGGCCTGTGAACCAGATGATCACGGTTCGATTCCCAGTCAGGGCACATGCCTGGGTTCAGGCCAGTTCCCAGGAGGGGACACACGAGAGGCAACCATACATTGACATTTCTCTCCCTTCCTCCTTCCCTTCCCCTCTAAAGATAAATATATAAAATATTTTTAAAAAAGAAGCAAAGAATGAGAAACTTGCAGCCAGGTTTGCTATTAGGGGTAGGAGAGTAAAAGCAAGACATACGATAAAATAAATATTATATATTTATATAAATAAATATTATATATGTGTGATTTATTTGGCAGTGTATTAGGAATCATAGAAACACAAAGCGTTATATCCAACCAAGAGGCTGGAAACAAAAAACATGTTGGGGGGTGGAAGGATGGAAGAAAAAAAACAATAAAAAAGTTAAAGGAAGTAGATTTGTATTAAATGTCTCAAGGAATACAAGATGGTGGCTGATTGGGTGGAAGTTATACTCAACTTCTCCTAGGACCCAACTGGAATTACAACTAAAATGTACATAAGCCTGAATAACTAACTGAAGGTTAGGTGAACAGAAATCTTATAAATAAAGATTTACAGAAGGAGCCACATTGACAGTGCTGGCCCCACAGCCACGTGTGGTGGCTAATAATTTAGAGGCATATCTCAGCACCAAAGGCTCCCCTGAGGAGCATGGGATCTCAACTCCAAGCCAGGCTCCCCAGCTCACAGCACCACATAATATCTGGCTGGGAAGATCAGCAGATTCTGTCTTCCAAGAGAGACATGACTCTGCTAGAAACCCAGGTACACTGTTAAAGGGTCAGCACACAAAATCTCGTTCACAGCCACTTACCCTGTGCTCCCATAGAGAGAGGGAGGATCAGTGTGGAATAAAGTCATTTGAGAACAGACTGGGTAGTGTAGCTCTGGGGAAAGAGCTGAATTGGAAGGGCACCATGGTGCCTGTGCCGAGTCCGTCTCCCACACTGCACACAGATGCCATCTTTCTTAAGTCCCAGCACTTCTCTCCAAATGATATCAGCCTGAGGGAACACAACAGCCCATCCACTTGACTCCCAGTTGCCACCCCCTGATGAGTTCAAGCACTGCAAAGGAGTCAGCTGCCTGGATCCCTGGTATAAAGGTCCAGGCAGACTTAGGGGGAGTCAGAACCTAAGTTGTGCAGTTCTTAGGTAGTGGCAATTCCCTGCTTTTGTGAGCCTGACAGGCACAGTACCCCACAAGACACCTACTAGCCCCACACTCCCAATTTCTGGTGGCCCAGCCTTCTGAGCTAGCTAGGGTTCTTGAGGAAGTCAGACCGGAATGCGGACAGACTGAGTTGTGTGATTCTAGGGTAGAGGCCATTTTCCCCCCAAAAGCCAGTCTAGAGCAAAGCCCTCCATTTACATGGCTAAATTTTGGTCTGTTTGGGCCTTATGAACCCTGCTGGCGTCCCTCTGACGATTCCCCGAGACCTCACCCTAACACAAAGGTTTGAAGGCACTCAGCTGGCCTTGGTGTACCCTGGAACTTTTGCAGAGTGGTCTCAGACCTAGCACTGGCATTAACTTTAAATTTCATTAATCTGGTAAATACCTCTCACCCCTACCTGGTGAATCACTGAGAACCTACCTTATGCAACTCACATACCAACAGAGTCTCTTTCAGTAAGTAAGCCTAACAGGCAGGAGGAGGTAGGCAAATCAGTACTTGGGGCACCTTGGGCCTTTTGCTGACATATTCCTCAGGCTTGGTGCTGGTAGAGGCCAGCCTTGGTGCACACCTTGGCCATTCCCATACACACCAGGACCAGCAAAGGCAGACACAAACTGTAGACTGCTTTGCAGCTCCAAACAGGTAGCCCAAGGCCAGTCACAAGAGCATCAGACATTGACCTGCGCCAAAGCCCCTCCCAAAATGTCCCAGACCACACCAGAGCAGGATCCAGCTAGCTCCACAAGTAGCACATCAAAAAGGAAATCTTGGCAGGCATCAGACCCTGATAAGGCAAATTCCACTTCAGGAATTTCAGGACACATATCTGAGTTATGAGTTCAATCCCTGGATGGGGCGTGTGCAGGAGGCAACTGATCAATGCTTCTCTCTCCCATTGATGTCTCTCTCTCTCTCTCTCTCTCTCTCTCTCTCTCTCATAATCTCCCTTATAAGTGCATCAAAATAAACAAAATACCTAGGAATAAATTTAACCAAGAAGCTAAAACACCTCTACCCAGAAAATTAAAAGACACTAAATAAAGAAAATGAAAAAGGTACAAGAAAAAGAAGCATATATTACACTCATTAATAGAAAGAATTAACATTGCCAACATGTCCATACTACCCACCACAATTCCTATCAAAATACCAATGGCATATTTCACAAAAGTAGAAAAAATTATTTAAAAAAATTTATATGGAACCAGAAAAGACCATGATTAGTCACAGCAATCTTGAGAACAAAGAGCGAAGTTGGAGGAATTATGCTACCTGATATCAAACAATACTACCAGGTGACAGTAATCAAATTCACAGGGTATTGTTAAAAAAACACAAATATATAGGTCAATGGACTATGATCAAGAGCCCAGAAATAAACCCATGCTTATATGGTCAATTAATACTTAACAAAGAAAGCAAGAACATACAATAGGCTAAAGACAGTCTGTTCAATAAATTGTGTTCAGAAAATTGGACAGATACATGCAAAAAAAAATAAACCTAGACCACCTTCTTATACTCTATACAAGAATAAACTCAAAATAAATTAAAGATTTAAATGTAAAACTCAGAACCATAAAAATTGTAGAAGAAAACATAGGGAATAAAGTCTCAGACACTTCCTTTAATGATATTTTTTTCTGATATATCTCCTCAGGCAAGGGAAACAAAAGAAAAATAAACAAATGGGACTACATCAAACTAAAAAGTTTTTGCACAGCAAAGTAAACATCAACAAAATGAAAAGACAACCAACTGAATGGGAGAACATATTCACCAATAATACACTTTATCAGAAGTGTAAAAACCCAAAATTTGTGAAGAACTCATACAACAAATGCCAAAAATCAAATAATCCAATTAAAAAATGGGCAAAGGACCTGAATAGATACTTCTGCAAAGAGGACATACAGGTGGCCAATAGACATAGGAAAACATGCTCATTGTCACTAATCATCAGACAAGTGCACATTAAAACCACAGCAAGTTCACCTGAGACCTGCATAATTTTGTTAACCAGTGTCATCCCAATAAATTCAACATAAAAATGGAAAAACACAATGAGGTATCACCTCAAACCTGTCAAAATGGGCATCATCACAAAATCAACAAACAAGTGTTAGTGAGGATGTGGAGAAAGAGGAACACTTGTGCACTATTGGTGGGAATGCCAATTGGTGCAGCCTCTCTGGAAAGCAGTATGGAAGTTCTTCAAAAAATTTAAAATAAAACTACCATATGAGCCAACATTTCTACGTCTGAGTTTACAAGGTCTGCCTGGAAAGATTCTAGCCATTGTTAATGTAATGAGAACAGTTTGCACAACATCTATGTAACCTGGCAGCCAAGGAGAGTGAACTGGAATGCACATGTGTGAAGAATGACATCTTCACTGTACTAGTCAGTGAGGGCAGTAGATGCCATTCAGTGAGCATGTGAATTGTGTGGCCATCACATTTAAAAAGACTGAGTAGAGCCATGAATCTGCATCAAATTTTGTGTTAAGCTTGAACATTTCTCCACGGAAACCATTCGGATGATTCAGAAGGCTGCTGCTATGGGCAACTGGTGATTGGCAACTTCATCACAACACACCCACTCAAGCATCACGTCTTGTGCAGAGTTTTTTGCAAAACATCAAATCACCCAGGTGACTCAGCCCCGCTACAGCCCAGATTTGGCACCCTGTGACTTCTGGCTTTTCCCAAAACTAAAATCACCTTTGAAAGATATGAGATTTCAGACTGTCGATGAGATCCAGGAATATACGACAGGGCAGCTGATGGTGACTGGGAGAACTGTGTGAGGTCCCAAGGTACCTACTTTGAAGGGGACTGAGGTGTCACTGTCCTATGTATAATGTTTCTATTTTTCATCTGGACAGGATATATGTATATATATATCTCCCCAGTGGTGGGCAGAAGAGGCAACCACACACTGATGTTTTTCTCCCACTCTCCCTCTCTTTCCCTCTCTAAAGATAGATAAATAAAACCTTTTAAAATAAAAAAAAAATCAAACATTTATTCTATTGTTGTCAATTGCAGTTGTCCCGATTTTTACCCCATTGCTGTCCCCTGCCCTATCCACTCCCCAATCCTGCTCCCTCAGTCAATCCTCATGGTGTTGTCCATTACCACGGGTCCCTTAAATATGTTACTTGGCTAGACCCTTTCCCTTCTTCCCCCCATTATCCCTCTCATCTTTCCCCTGTGGTCACTGTAAGTTTGTTCCTTATTTCCATGTCTATGGTTCTATCTTGCTCCTTTGTTTGTATTGTTCATTAGGTTCCACTTATAGGTGAGATCACACAGTATTTGTCTTTTGCCACCTGGCTTATTTCACTTAGCATAATACTCTACAATTCCATACATGCTGTCACCAAAGGTAGAAATTCCTTCTATTTTTCTGCTGCACAGTTTTCCATTGTGTAAATGTACCACAGTTTTTTTTTTATCCATTCATCAACTGATGGGCACTTAGGCTGTTTCCAAATCTTGGCTATTGTAAATTGTGCTGCTATAATCATAGGGGTACATAGGTTCTTTTGAATTGTTGTTTCAGGGTTCTCATGGTATAATCCCAGCAGTGGGATCACTGCATCAAAAGGTAGTCCCATTTTCAATTTTTTGAGGAAACTCCATACTGTTTTCCACAGTGGCTACACCAGTCTGCATTCCCAACAACAATGTAGTAGGGTTACCTTTTCCCCCCACGCCCTCACCAGCACTTGTTTGTTGATTTGTTGATGACTGGCCATTCTGACCCGGTGTGTAGTGGTATCTCATTGTGGTTTTAATTTGCATCAATCTGATCCCTAGTGATGTTAAGCATCCTTTTATATGTCTATGAGCCCTTTGTATGTCCTCCTTGCAGAAGTGTCTTTTCAGGTCCTTTGCCCATTTTTTAATTGGATTGTTTGTCTTCCTGGTACTGAGTCGTACGAGTTCTTTATATACTTTGGAGATCAAACCCTTGTCTGAGGTATCATTGGCAAATGTTTTCCCATACAGCTGGTTCCCTTTTCATTTTGCTAATGGTTTCTTTAGCCGTGTAGAAGCTTTTAAATTTGATGTAGTCCCATTTACTTATTCTTTCCTCTATATCCCTTGCCCTAGGAGATATATTGGCAAAGATACTGCTGTATGGAATATCTGAAATTTTACTACCTATGTTCTCCCCTAGGACTTTTATGGCGTCATGACTTACATTTAAGTATTTTATCCATTTTGAGTTTACTTTGGTGTACAATGTAAGGTGGTGGTCTAGTTTCATTTTTTTGCATGTAGCTGTCCAGATCTCCCAGCACCAGCTACTGAAGAGTCTATTTCACTCCATTTTATGCTCCTGCCCCCTTTGTTGAATATTAATTGACCATAGAAACATGGCTTTATTTTTGGGCTCTCTATTCTGTTCCATTGATCTATATGTCTGTTCTTATGCCAGTACCAGACTGTTTTGATTATAGTGGCCTTGTAATATAATTTGATATCAGGTATTGTGATCCCTCCTACGTTATTCTTCTTTTTCAAAATTGGTTTTATGAGTTCAAATGCACTACCATCATCCAGAATGAAAGAATGCTCTGGAAATAATCTATGCAGTCAGAGCCCCCCAGCCAAAAAAAGCGGTTGTACATATATAGAATGGAACATTACTCAGCCATATAAAAAACCAAAATCCTACCATTTGAGACAGCATGAATTGACCTACAGGGTAGTATGCTAAGTGAAGTAAGTCAGTCAAATACCATAGGATTTCACTTAATATGTGGAACCTGAAGAATAATATAAATGAACAAACAAAATAGAAGTAGACTCATTGATACAGAGAACAGACTGATGGTTGCGAGATGGGAGGTGGTGATGGAGGACTGGGTTGAGATGGTGAAGGGATTGATAAGTACAGATTGATAGTTAAAGAACAGTCACAGAGATGTAAAATATAGCATAGGAAATACAGTCAATAATTATTGTAATAACTACGTGCCAGTTGAGTATTGGAAATATCAGAGACCATACTTTAAGTGCTCATCTAACCACTATACTATATACCTAAAGCTAATATAAAATATTGAATGTGAAAAAAGAGATTAGCCCCCTAAGAGATTCTGCAGCTGGAATTGAAGGCTTTGTCAGCCTTTAAGAAGCAGGCAGAACACACCCTAGTGATGCTTCCTACCTGGTGTGGTTTGAGGTGAGGTAGGGTGTGAGTGAGCAAAGGCTTCCCAGAGAAAGCCCTGTCAAGGTAAACATCTTCATAACCCTGGCTAACCAAATGGAAATGTCCCCAGAAAAGAGCATCCTTCAGGGGTACCTGATGCTATCCCTGTTCCAATGTCTCACTGATGGACTAGGCATCCTGACAGACTAATTTTCCTAAAGCACAGATTGGGTGGTATCACCCCAGTCCCAGGGTAGAATTTAAAGTACTGGACCAGGCATTAGACACCCTCTATACTGTGGTCCCTGCCTCCCCAACCAGTTCCTGTGATCCTCTGAACTCTCTTTACCATTTTCCTCTTCTCAAACTTTGTTAGATATCCTTCTTTTGCTGATATGCCATGTGCTCTCCCTTTCTACTCATTTTTCTAGTCACAGTTCAAATGCCACCTCCTCCAGAAGCTGTGATCTTCCTGGTAAAGAGAGCCTCTATCTTCTGAGTTCTTCTGCATAGCCCTTGGGTGGTTTTCATACAATCAAAGTGCTTTCTTTAATACATTAATTTGCCTTCCAAGCCAGAATGTGCTCTTTGAGAGTAGGTTTGCTTTTATTGTTTTTTGTTTTTTTATCCCTTCTCAGGGCCTAGCACAATGCTTCAGTAACTACTTGTGGAATGCCTCAATAGCAACTTTTTATTCTATCAGGGAATCCTTCTTATTTTGTCGTATTATTGTAAGGCCACGCTAACGAAATTGAAACAACTCTCTGATAGGAACCTGAAAGCAAGATATTACTTATTTATCTATGTTATATGCTGGTTTGGGGAGAGCCTGGGCACATTTGGGTGTTTTCACTAACGCTACCCCTTCTATAACCTCACTCCCACCTCTCCATCTCCACCCCACCCACCCTACCGCTTTCATCACTCCACCTGACCCCTACTCAGAACCACTTTAGCCCTTTCACTAGGACTTTCACTTCCAAGTCCTTTCCACTCCCAATATTCTTTCATAGGAGAAGAGATAGATCTTTCATTACTTTAGTTGCAAGGTGTATCCCTCCGGCAATTTCAGGAATTCCAAGGCTACTTGATCCTGTGTACTTACCAGCTAAACAAGATCTGGGACATTTAGGCAAGTTTTAACTAGATAACAGTAGTTTCAAGCTCAAACGTAGACATTCTACATTCTACTTTTTAAATTGATCTATTTTCCAAAATATAATGGATTTTAATGTTTTACTATTTTTATTTATAGAGAAGGTAGAATTTATTGAGTACTTTTAGGTGCCAAGCATTATGCTAGATACTTGAAATATGAACTTCATCTAATTTTCACAATGACCTTAGGAGACTCATAGTTACCTTTTACACATGAAAAACTGAGTTCAACAGATATTAAGTGATTTGTACAAAATTATGCAGTGAATTTGTGGGGCTAGTATTTTCCCGTTAGTCCTTTCATAAAAAGCTCATGCCCTTTTAGTTATATCTTGCTGTACCCTCAAGTAAAACCCAGCTCATTCGGACTTCATCTCTCACTTCAAAATAGAGATTACAAAAAGATGTAACCTCAGCAGAAGGAACTTTATACATTTCTAAGAAAAAGGAGCATTATTGGACCAGGAATCCCACCACCATTGATCTCCGGATCTCACTTGTTGGTTCAATTTTCCTAAAAAGAGGATTGAACTGACTCACTATCAAGTCTTACCTGGCCAATCATCACAGCACCAACTTTACAGCATCATATAATCACAATTATAATCAACCATTAAAAAACTTGTTTTAATTTTTTAAAACAATTAAAAATTGTTTTAAAACAAGGGCATAAAAAAACCAGGGGCATAAAAAACCCTCACAGACTAATAGGTATTACTTGCACAGTTTCTTTCTAGAAACTAGGTGTATGGCACAGTGGAGCAAATATAAAAGACTCCAGATTTCACAAAGGTGCCTAGTTTTACATTTGGATAAAACGTAATTGAACTGGCCAAAACAATTAAAGCAAACAAGCAAATGAACAATAAAGGATAAAAGTATCCCATAACCAAGTAAACACCTGTTAGTCATTTCCCTTTAAGACTTTAAAAATAAGGTCACATTTATTCATTCAACAAACATTTATTGAGCACCAACACTGTGCTAGGTGCTAAGGAACATGACGGTAACAAAGATAAACCAGGCTCCAGCCCTAACTGGACACTGCTGCTTTAAATGATCTTGCTAACTAGTTGTTCTCTGATAGTATTATATTTTTGTTAAAGTCAGAGTCATATGAGGCCTCTTCTGGAGTACTTTCAAAACTTCTTTATGGCAAACTCGATAAAAACCTTTGTTTAACTTAGAGAAAGAAGAGATGGCGTCACGTATCATTTCAACAGTCATGTTGAAGGTAAAGTTAGGTTTAAAGCAATACGGCAACTGGTGACCAAAGTAAGTTAGACCATTCGGTGGCGCTTGTGGGTTGGGGAGTTTGCGCCGCCATCACCACACTGGGCCGAGGTGCGTTTGCGGGTCCCCCCACTGGCCAGGTGGAGGGCCAGATCTTCTGAGTCGCTGGAGTTCAAATCGTCCTCAAGGATGGCACTATTCTGGAGACCATCATTAGTCACACTGCTGGAAACACCACTGGCTTGAGGTGGGGAGTTGGGTGGGCCAGACTGCACACTGATGGTCGCCATGGCGCCACTGAGGCCGTGCAGGGCGATGGCCTCGTGGAAGGGACGCAAGTCGACGTCTACGGAGGAGCTGGATTCAGTGGACGCAGCTTGGCTGGAGGCAGTGGCAGGAGGCTTTGGAGCAGTCCTGGCCGTACGAAGTGGCGGAGGAGCTGGGGGCACTTTACCACACAGGAAGCTAATCAGATCTTCGCGGAGAATAGTGCTTCGGCCCTTCTTCACCCAATCCAGCACATCTTTGATGCGACGCTGGCAACCAACCTGTACACCCAGGTCAAAACTTCGCTGGTGGGCCTTCCCGCTTTCCTTGTAGAGGCTGGTCACAGCCATGGCTGCACTCTGGAAGGGGTCCCACATGGAGTGTTCCGGCTGTGGGCACCCCGAGCCCCTGTAAAGCTGGGCCACGGAAGTGGCGGAGATCTGGAAGAGGTGCCACAGCTTCTGCTGCTCGATCTTAGGTCCCACCGCCTCCTCATCTTCCTCGTCCTCCTCGTCCTCCTCATCCTCCTCGGTCTCCTCCGCCTCCTCATCCTCCTGGGTCTCCTCCGCCTCCTCAGCCTCCTCGTCTTCCTCAGCCTCCTTGCCTTGCATCTCGGTGAGCAGCTGCTCTTCCTGCTCGGCTGTGTTCAGGCGTTGACGCTCCCACTTAGAAAACCAGTGCTCTGCGACCTCAGCCTCGTCTTCTTTCAGCTGTCTCTCCATCTTCTCCTGGCTGCTCGCCTCCTTCCTCTGCCTTCGGTTCCTCCTCCTCAAGCGGACACCACCCTCTCCGCGTGCGCAGGCGGCGCAGGGGCAGACTGAGGGGCCCTGAGACCAAAAGCTCTGGTGCGCACCTCCCGCGGTCCGGGTGCACGCCCTGACCCCGCCCCGCCCGGTCCGGCCCCAGGCTACGTCCGGGACATAACTCCAAAGCCGCCTGTGCCGCCTGGTTGCCCCCTTCCGGCCTCCCGATCCGCTCTTAAGGAACTCCCCGCTTCAGTGCGCTGCGGCCTCCCCGAAGCTGCCGCTGTCGCTACCGCCACGGTCTCGGTAGCCGCCGCCGCAGCCGCCGCGGCCCCTCAGTTCCGCCCTAATTCCCTCTCCTCCACCGCTGCCGCACCTAGAACTCAGAGAGGAACCGGCTGAAGTGCTGGCCTCAACGCGGCGCTTGCCTACCGCTTGGCCCCCTTTTCACACATTTTTAAGACTTGTCGGCTTCATCCAATGAGCTGATCAAATTTTACATCCTATGTTGCCAGAGAGGATTATGGGGGCAACTTCATGGTGTCAATCACATCCAGGGCGCCGATCCGGGAAGGCCGGCGGGGGTTGGAGGGAGGTGCGGGGAGCGAGATATAGTGGAACGGCGCGGCTCCCGAGAATAAGCAGGCATCTGAATCCCACCAATGCCCTCCACAGAGCAGACAGCCGAAAAAATTGCGTTCTGTGTATAGAGGCAGCATTTTGTGGAGGAAAAAGAAAAAAATCACATCACGCAACCCCTCTCTCCAGTAACCCCCACCCCCACCCCCTTGGACCTCCCCCAGTCCCCAATGAAGTTGTTGGATTAGGTCTCTGGAAAGCACTTGCAGTCCTGATTTAGAACTTTCCTGCTGTCCCAAGCAAAGCACATCTTCTGGGCAGTTGCACACTTACCAAATTCTAAGAGTCGCTCTCAGAAATGGTATTGATTTTTCCCTACAATATTTTTGCAAGTTTTTTTTTGTCATTAAAAGAATGGGTTAGAGGATTTCTGTGGGATCTACTTTCAATTACTGAAAATTGCAAGATGGAGAAAATTAAAATAAAACCCCCCAAACACAGCATTTTCTGCTCTAGTGTAAAATTCAGTACTTTTAAGAAAGAAAGAAAAAAACCCTTCTCATTTCTTTCCTATATCCTTAAAATTCTAGCTAGTTAAAACATCGTAATATCAAAATTAAGCCGAAACAGTATGTGACACTAAAGTCTTTTTCTTGGGTTCAATAACAGCCTCCTAATAATGTAATCCCTTTTAAGTGCTGACAATTCGAGAGCAAACTGTATTAAGAAAAATTATCACTGAGCTAAGAACAATATCAAAAATGGGAGGAAATAACAAATGAATTTTTAATTTAGAAAAAAAGTTTTCTTAAATCACAATTTTTGTTGTAGAATATTTCTTAAGTCTCTGGAAAGCTTACAATTTAGATAAAGGAAGCTATGTTTGTTTAATAATTCCCAAGTATGAAAATTAGTATCTAAAATAAAATAATTTAATCATTAACCTTTATCATCTTCCTTAAAAGAAATACAAGTTTCTAAGTTAAATATAAAAGATAAGAAGAAGAAGAAGAGGGATTGTGCCCTTTCTCTGCAAACTGGGCTTTTTCACGATTCATTAAACCCTTTTTCCATATGTGTAATTGGACTCTTCTCATTTACATAAAGGAGGGATGAGGCAAAAGACCTAAGACCGGCCCAAAAGGAGAAATACGTTTCTCATTCTTCTACGTTAAAAAAAAATTGTAGAAGAAAACTCCAAGAAGGCAGAGCTCCCTCCCCTGACTCTACACGCACCCACCCACGTATGCCAGCCCTGAAATAGTTCGTGGCCAAGGAGTTAGCAGGTTTGCCAGAGCCTTGAGTATTGTCCTGCACATACTGCCTCACAGTTATCATCAGAAAATCATGTTTTCATTCCATCCTCTCTAAGTAAAAAGCTTAAACTAAAATGACTGAGTAGTATATCATATCCTATTTTCTCTCATTTTTGATTGGGTTAAAAACCAAGAAGAAAGACCGTCCTGTCTTTGAAAAGAGCACAACCCTCTGCTTGGGCTTGAGTCGTCTGTCTGGTATCCTCCATTCAGTTGGTTTCAGCACCTGATTAATTAGTTAATTAGTACTTAGAGCTGACTAGCTCGGGTCGGCAATTTTCATGCCTTGCATGGCGAAATGTTGAATCTAGCACTGAAATTTCTGTCGCACACCCTAATTATTATCACCCCACTACTTTTAAAACCATTGCTCCAAATTATTATAATAGACAGAGCCAGACAACTGTGTGAGAATATGTTCTCTCTGAGAAATAATGGTAGACAATCAACATTTTTCACTGTTGCCCTTAACACATTTAAATAAAAACAATTGAAAGGGGAAAATTCTAATTAAATTAGCCTCCACATTCTCCCACACAGAAAATGATTTTATATGGGAGAGATATTAGAAAAGTCATGCCAAAAATTTTTAATGTTTTATCAGTTCCTCAGATGGCAAAGTCAAGGTTTACAAGATATCCTGAGAGTAGGATTGTTCCCAAATAAGTCTAAAATGTCAGGAATAGAAAACAGAAACAAAACAACCCCCTCCAAAAGATCATTTTAACTAGCTGTAAGTAAATGATGCTATCTGCGTGCTATTTGAATAAGGGGACTTTTGATATTTAAAAATACTGACGTGGTTTAGGAATGAGTTTTCTATGGGGAAAAAACATCCCTTGGCCACTGCCCCATTCCTCTATAAATTTGATGTCATGGCTAAGGTTAAATATCAACTAGGGAAAAATCATTTTAGAAAATAAGTTAGGACCCAAACCTAGAGGAGTCTAATTTTTGGCATTTCTCAATTTACCACTACCAAGAAGGGCCCCAAAGTATCAATGATTTTCAATATTATTGGTAGGTATTTTCACCTGAAACAATCTTTAAATACCAGTAGTGGGTTGCCTGTAATTGTAAGAGCTAAATGGTACACAAAACTGGATACACAACCACACAGGTCAGTAAATGGGTAGGACTGAAAGCAAAAGTAAACACCAACCTTAGGAAATGAAAGAAGTTAAAAGATAAGTGTTAAGGACCTTATTCATTTTGGAGAATAAAACAAGATTTAGTAGCTTTCCACTTAATTTAAATGAAAAGAATCACTACCTTACATATTGCAGTGATAATGTAATGGGGAAGGAAAACAAAAAAGTCTTTGTGCAAATGACACCTCCTATAGTTGTTGTGAAGAAACTTTTCCCCTTGGTATCTGCTAACAAATTCTAATTAATGCTGCACATTCCTTTACTGAAATCATTTAATGCGTAACAAGGGGGTAAAAAGAAATGCTGAATGCTCGTGATTGCCCTGTTAGAATTATGGGAGTGAAAGCCTGGGGCCCCAAACTTACTGTCTATTAAAGCCAAGCTTTGAAAAAGAAATGCAACCTACAAAAGCTGTCAATCTCCCTTGCCCCTAAAGCCTGGGTTCACATGGATTCAAGTGACAGCCCTCCTCCCCCATGCACAATACATCAATCTGTCTCTCCCACAAGCACCCACAGCCCATTGTGCTGGCCGCAGGTGCCTATTATGGCACCCATGGCTGCCTCCCACAGCTCCGCCCCTGAGAAACAGGAACTGCAGACAATGCAGCCCTGTGGGAAGACAGGGGTTGGTGTTGGGAGGGATAGCAGACAGATGGTAAAGGGTATAGGGTAGTAAGGTAGTTTCAAAACAAATGTCAAACATTCAAAATTATTGCTTTCATGTGTCTCCCCTTTTGAATTGCCTTTGCTTCAATCACCATCTGCCATAATCATAAAAACACTTACCTGTGAGGCTGAATATTTGCTCCCCTTTTTGGGTGGTGGTGGAGGGGATGACCTTCAGTACTCTACTCCTCCTATTTAATTTCTAGGTTTCTTAAGGTCACAAACTGAGGAGTTTTAGTTAAGTGACACCAGTGTACCATATAGGTGGAAGAAATAATATTTCTAGTTTTTTTGCAAGGTTTGTGATTTCTCTTTGAGCTTAGTATTGAGCTTCTCATGAAGGCAAGGGTTATAAAAACTAGTTACTTTAGGGACCATATTTGTGAAATCATATTACTATAAGATTTCTTACAAAGGTCAACTCAGGCAGGTAGAAATTCTTTTCTGGTAAGGTGTCACGTAAAGGGAGATGAGGTGAATTTAATAATAAATGTAATGAAGGTTTATGACTCAGCCTCTTTCCCTATGTCCAAACATGTCAACAAAATAAGTAAAATTGTAAGAAATGAAACAATTACTGAGTACTAGTCACATTGCTTGCCATTATCAGAGAAAAGTACATTTAAAACATTTTCATTTCATAAAATTTCACTTGTCTATGGTGTTGTTAACCTTCTGAGTTATGGACTACTTAAGAAGCAATAAATGGAAGCATTAAAATATACTCCAAAAACACATATATTAGTTAAGTAATATGATTTAATTGCTTTTCCCCTCACTTTATCATTTCAATATACCATCTTAATCCTGTTTCCAAGATAATTTGTCACAAACTAAAAGCAAGCTAACAGTAACTTCATCATTTCTACTACCACTTGTCTACAAAAAAATTGACCAAGACAAATCTGGCACAAAATCTGTAAGTCATGGTCAAGAGGATTGGTGACTTTTTAGGAAAAGGGTACCCCCAAAGTAATGCCAGGGACTCAAACTGGCCAGGTTTCCTGAAGCAAACAAGAAGGTTTTGGTTTGCTGTCAAAAACTACAAACTAGGCTTTAACTACAGACTGTCAGGGATCCAAGGAGCTCCAGGCCAGGGAGAGCTTAATTAGCAGAGTTGGTTTGGGTTTTTTAATTACACAAGAAAAACAACCAATATCGTATGAAAGCATACAGTGGTATAATGCAGCACAGAATTCACTATTCTATTATGTGTGTGTAGTGATTTTGTTAACAATATAAATTTAGATTCTGAGCATTATTTTTGTGCCCATAACTAGGACATTTTGTTGTTGTTGTTGTTGTTTTCTTCCTCTGTATCATTTTAGAGATTTTAATGTATTTATCATCAAACACAAATACGCATGCCCCACCTTTTTAAATAAATAGTAGTATACTATAAATAATGTATTTTTTACCTGAGAGATTTTGGAGATCAGTCCATATAAGGACATTAAAAGCAACTAGGACATGCTTCTTAAACGTGAATAGTTTTGAGTCATATTTGGTATTTGTAAAAATTAAGGCTCTAGTTCAACAATGGGAAATATTTAATTCCAATACTTGGCTACTACAGTGACCAAGCCATTTGGAGGCTACTCTATTTCTTCTAACCAAATTGAATTAGACATTCTATATTTAATACTCAGAAACTAGTATCCATCTAAATGGGAGCCATAGAAAATGGGGAAGAGAAAGTCGCAAATAACCCATAAATACAACTTTTGTTAGAGATGCTGACATGGGAAAACTTTTAAGGTATGTATTGGTGAGGTTTGTGAATTGTTTTCTGTGATATCCAATAAATTTAGATTCAAGAGATATTGCTAATGCTTCCCACTGGATGCATGACCCATTATTCAGACTTCGGATATCTCACAAAATGACCTTGCTTAATTGATTTAACTGATTAAAAAACACCAGGTTTTAGCTATAACATTGTCGACAATACAATAGTTTTGCCTGTGCTCCCACATCAAGTCCTTTCACTTCTAAATCCTTTCCATCGGGCTCTTGAATCTATCTTAAAATTAACACAGCTTAAGCCCCGGCTGGTGTAGCTCAGTGGATTGAGCGCGAGCCTGTGAACCAGATGGTTAGGGTTCGATTCCCAGTCAGGGCATGTGCCTGGGTTGCAGGCCAGCTCTCAGCAGGGGACACACCAGAAGCAACCATACATTGATTTTCTCTCCCTCTCTCCTTCCCCTCCCCTCTAAAGATAAATAAATAAAATATTTTTAAAAATTAACACAGTTTGCTAGTTAAAATTCAAGATTTTATTGTAGACAAGTCTGGGTTCTAATCCTGCCTCTGCAATTTGAAAGGACTGTGAGGTTTCTCTAAAATAGGGGCAATAATAGAACCTACCTCACAGGTTTGTTGTAAAAATTAAATGAAAGCAGGCATTCGCTCTTAAAACAATGCCTAGAACATAGTAAATCCTCAAAAAAAGAGAGTATCTATTACTACAAATAACAACATCAGTTATACAACTATAAGGATTAGTTAGATGGGTTCTCAAATCTAACTGATCGGCAAAGTTCACAGGTTTTTGTGTGAACTTAAATCGTCATTTCTCTAGGATGAGTGCCCAGCAATATGATTACTGGGATGTACAGTACTTGCATGTTTAATTTTTAAAAGAAACTGCCAAACTCTTTTTCCAGAGTGGCGGTACCATTTCACATTTCCATCAGCAATGTAGGAATGACCCAGCTTCACAACATCTTCATCACCATTTGTTATTCTCAATATTTTTAGCTCTTCTGATAGATGCAGAGTATTCTATCATAATGGTTTAATGTGCATTTCCCTAATAACTAATAATACCAAACATATTATATGCCTATTTACCATCTATGTATCCTCATTGGCAAAATGTTTCTTTGTGTTTTTTTGCATTTTGGTTTTATTTTTTACAATCAAGCCATAGATAAAGCATATTGAGGGTTTAATTAGAGTTGTAAAAGAGATTTTATTTTACTTTTTTTTTAAAAGATTTTATTTATTTATTTATCTTTAGAGGGGAAGGAGAGAGGGAGAGAAACATCAATGTATGGTTGCCTCCTGTGCGCCCCCTGCTGGTAGTTAGCCTGCAAGGAACCGGCCTGCAACCCAGGCATGTGCCCCGACCGGAATCGAACCGCGATCGTCTGGTTCGCAGGCTCGCGCTCAATCCACTGAGCTATGCCAGCCAGGGCTATTTTACTTTTAATTTTTTTTTTTTTTTTTACTTTAAAACTCAAAAGCTATTACTATATGCACTTCAAAAGCTATTAGTATATACCAAATCCTATTTTAAGGGCTTTGAAACATTTATTTCAATTTAAGTGAAATTCAATCTTTCAACAGCTGTTGTTGTCTCCATTTAACAGTTGAGGAAACTGAGGGCACAGAGACATTCAATAATTTACCTCAGATTACACAAATACCAAGTGATGGAGCTGGGATTTGAACCTAGGCAGTAGTTCTTACAGGCCTGACTGTGTACACATAATATTAGAGCTGACAAAAGTCAGAAACAGACAGAAGAGGGAGAAAGTGTAGGAAAGTATCTTTGAAATGTGTCAATAAATATTATCTGAAATTAATGGAGCCAGAAATACAGATTAAAGTACATTATTTAAAGTTATAAAGGTAATCACTAAAACTCCTGAACATTATAATAATATAACTAATACATTTTTTGAAAAGTCAGAAGTAGCTTAAGGAGGTGGTATAAGTATGCTAATTCCTTCATTTTAGTAGTCAAATAAACACCTAAAATTAATAAATAAATAAAATTATAAACATATATAAATGTCTTTTTTAAAAAGTATACCTTTTCCTTTCTTTTTAAAAAGATTTTATTTATTTATCTTTACAGGGGAAGGGAAGGAGAGAGGGAGAGAAATATCAATGTATGGTTGCCTCTCATGCGCCCCCTGCTGGCAACTGGCCAGGAATCCAGGCATGTGCCCTGACTGGGAATTGAACCGCAATCCTTTGGTTCACAGGCCCAAACTCAATCTACTGAGCTACACCAGTCAGGGCTATATATAATATTTAATCACTGTTGTACACCTGAAACTAATATACTGTATGTTGAGTGTAATTGGAAATAAAAAATTATTTTTTAAAAACCAGATTATTTAGAGTAATGATATTAATCACCAGAAAAACTCAAAACTAGAAATAGTTAAAAGCAGTTACCTGTAGAGACTGGAAGCTGGCTATTAAACATGATAGTTGTTTTTTTTCCTATACTGTTCAAATTTTTTAAAAAACTATATGCAGGTATTATTTCTGTAGTAAAAACAGAGGATGTTTTAAAGCATTGCAGGTAATTCTGATGAGACTAAGTTCAATAGCCACCAAGTTAAATTACACGCAATATTCTTGGGGGTCTTCAAAAACAGGTGAGGATGAATGGTTTAGCATGTTGCAAATGGGTCTGGAGTTACTAGGTGCTTTGGTTCTACTTGAGGTATCCTTAACTTGCAAGTCCCCCTAGGATGCTATTCCTAGCTCTGTATTCTTTTTTAAAAAATTATTTTTATTTATTTAAAGAGAGAGGAAGGGAAGGAGAAAGACAGGGAGAGAAACATCAATGTGTGCTTGCCTCTCACATTCCCCCAACTGGGGACCTGGCCTGCAACCCAGACATGTGCCCTGATGGGAAATCAAACCGGCAACCCTTTGGTTTGCAGGCTGGCACTCAACCCACTGGGCCACACCAGCCAGGGCCCTAGCTCTATATTCTCTTTTGCTCTTCCACTCCCAAAGTATCCTCCTTCAAATCCAGATGCAGACTGGTGAAAGGTTAGCACAACATTATTAGGATTGAAGGTAGGGATCTGATAAATTTCCATCTTCCAAATTCAAGCTCCTGACACAGTATATGAATAGATCTCAATTCTAGGTAATAAAAGGTTCAGAAGAAAGCATTTTTCATTTGAAAAAGCAACACGTGCACATGGTCACAAATTTCAAATAGTGTAGAAGTGTGTACAGTTGAAGGCAAGTTTCCCTCCACAACAGACCCCATATTTTCCTTGCCGAAGTCAATCACTTGTTAACATTTTTAATGTATGTTTTCAGATGTGCACACACACAATATATATATATATGTACAACTAGGAGCATACCTTTCACACGATCTTGTTACACACTTCTTTTTTCTAATATTAATATATTTGGAGGTTGTTTAAAGCTTCATATATAGATCTGCTTCATTCTTTTTAACAGCAGCATGATACACCCTTGTGTGTGCATACCATATTTATTTAAACAGTTACCCACTCATGAACATTTTATTACTGTACTTTTATATTTATCATTACAAATAATACCATACCACTTTTGTACATAAAGGTCTACACCTGCTTTTATTTCAGTATTTCAGTACAATAGATTCAGGGATACATTTAACATATACATATGTGCATATGTATCTATACATCAGCAAAATTTACTTGATGTCTGCATAATATTCTATTATATGAGCACTGATTATACCATAACTTATTGAAGCATTACATTAACCATCACACTGTGTATGCATAGAAGCATGTTTAAAGTCAGTGATTACTTTAAAATCTAGAAATTAGATTATTGTATACTAGATAACATCCACAGTATTTGAAAATATAACACATTTACCACCACTTCTTAATTTTTTTTTATCCTCATCCAAGGACATTTTTTCCATTGCTTTTAGAGAGAGGAAGGGAGAGAGAGAAACATTGACGTGAGAGAAACATCAATCAGTTGCCTCTTGTACGCCCCGACCGGGACTCCAACCCACAATCTAGGCACGTGCCCTGACTAGAAATCTAACCCACAACTTTTTGGTTCACAGAACGATGATCCAATCAACTGAACCACCCCGGCCAGGGTTACATTACTTTTTAAAAGTGAACCCTGTAATACTTTCTACCTCTGTTTTCTATTCCCTTAGAAAAATGGAAGCACCAACAAAATACTTTTTATCTGTTCACTGAGTGAAACTTAGAACTCAAATATTGTATAAAACTTTCTTTCTGCCCTGGCTGGTATAGTTCAGTGGATTGAGCACAGGCCTGCGAAACAGAGGATCGTGGTTCGATTCCCAGTCAGGGCACATGCCTGGGTTGCAGGCCAGTTCCCTGCAGGCCAACTCCCAGCAGGGAATGCACGAAAGGCAACCATACATGGATGTTTCTCTCCCTCTCTTCTTCCCCTCTAAAGATAAATAAATAAATAAAATCTTTAAAAAAAACACACACACAACTTTTTTTCTCTTCTGCTCCACTCAGCTACAGGGGCCTCACTCAAGCACTTTCTTGGAGTCTGGGACCTCACACTTTGTTTTTTGTTTTTTTTTTAAAGATTTTATTTATTTATTTATCTTTAGAGGGGAAGGAGAGAGGGAGAGAAACATCAGTGTATGGTTGCCTTTTGTGCGTTCCCTGCTGGGAGTTGGCCTGCAGGGAACTGGACTACAACCCAGGCATGTGCCCTGACTAGGAATCGAACCACGATCCTCTGGTTCGCAGGCTCGCACTCAATCCACTGAGCTACACCAGCCAGGGCTAGGGACCTCACACTTTGGAACTGATATGTAATTTTTCAATATCTTCCAAATTCTATTGCTTAGGCCCCAGATTTTTCCATCTTTCCAAATTCCAAGGCTCTAACAAACCAGAGAGTAAGTGGTAGCATGAGTTTCACACCCACAAATCTTTATCAAATGCCATGGATAAATAAATTGCTCATATTCCTTACAATTGGGCACCATTTCTCAAGCAATAATAGTATCTATGTCCAGAGGGTTAACGGGTGGAGACAATAGGCCTTTAGCTCAATAAAGTACAAGTATAAAGAGAAAACGGAAGGGAAACAAACAAATGAGGGGAAAAATGAAGACAGATTTTGAAAGAAACGGTGCCAAACAACTCGACATCCATTGGGGGGAGTGGAATGAAACTCAACCTTACCTCACTCACATCAGGCAAAAACATCAACTCAAAATGGTTCATAGATAAACTGAGATGTACAAACCCAAACCAAGAAACTTCTAGAAGAAAACATAGAAGGAAAATTTGGAGCTTTTCAGTAGCCAAAGATTTCTTAGGTCACAAACATCGTAAGTCATTAAAGGAAAAAATGGATAAATTGGACTTCATCAAAATTTAAAACTGCTGCTATTCGAAAGTTACCATTAAGAAAATAAAAAGGCAAGCCACTAACAGAGACAAAAAATATTTTCTATACATGTATCTGTATCCAGAGTATACAAGGTGAGGCAAAAGTGGGTTTACAGTTGTGAGTACATGAAACAGAGTTTATTCTTGTATTATTATAATAATATAGTATAGTTATTATTCTAATAATAATTGTACAATAATTATGTTATTTTCATAGAAAAACATAAACCTACTTTTGCCCAATCCTGCATAAACATGTCCTGTCACTCAACAAGAAGACAGCCAAATTAAAAATTGACAAAATGTTTGAACAAACACTTGACAAAAGAAAATATATAAATGACCAATAAACACATAAAAGATAGTCAACATCATTAGTCATAAGAAAACGCAAACCTGAACCACAATGATATATCACTATACACCTACTCAAATGACTAATGGTAAAAGATTGACAACACCACATGTTGGCAAAGATGTGAAGCATAGGTCCCCTAGCCGGTATGACTCAGTGGATTGGGTACCAGCCTGTGAACCAAAGGGTTGCCAGTTCAATCTCCAGTCAGGGCACATGGTTGGGCTGCAGGCCAGGTCCCAGTAGGGGGCACACAACAGGCAACCACACATTGATATTTCTCTCCCTCTCTTGCTCCCTCCCTTCCCCTCTGTCTAAAAATAAACAAATAAAAATCTTAAAAAAAAAGATGTGTAGCATAGGATCTCTCATAAAAATCGCTGGTGGAAATCCAAAGTGGTTACAACCACTTTAGAAAACAGTATGGTGTGTGTATGTGTGTGTATATACACATACATATATATATATATACACCTACATATATACACACACATACACACACAAAATTAAACATGCACTTAATATACAACTCAGCGATTCTACTTCTAGGGATCTAACCAAAAGAAATGAAAATATATGTACAGAAAAGACATACACTCAAAGGCTTTTAGCAACATTATTCATAATAGTCCCAAACTGGAAACAATTCAAATGTGTATCCACTGATAAGTAGATAAACAAACTTCAATGAAAAGAGATAAGCTATTGTCCTGGCTGGTGTGGCTCAGTGGATTGAGTGCTGGCCTGTGAACCAAAAGGTTGCCAGTTTGATTCCTGATCAGGGCACATGCCTGGGTTGCAGGCCAGGTCCCCAGTAGGGGGCAGGCAATATGCAGCCAGTCAGTGTATCTCTCACACATCCGTGTTTCTCTCCCTCTCTTTCTCCCTCCCTTTCCCTCTATCTAAATAAAAAAAATAAAACCCTTTAAAGAAAGAAAGAAGCTATTACTGATGGACCCAACACCATGAATAAACCTCAAAAATATTTTGCTAAGTGAAAGAAGTTAAAAACAAAGAGTAAGTGACAGAAAGCAAATCAGTGGATGCTTGAAGCCAAAGGTCTTGGAAGAGTATAAATGGCACAACAAAGTTTTTTAGGGTTGTGGAACTGTTCTGTTACTTGATTATGATGGTGGTTACCCAACTTTATACAATTATTAAAATTCATCCCACTATATACTTAAAATGGATAAATCTCATTGCATGTAAATTGCAGCTCCAAAAAGTTGGAAATTTTTAAAGGGAAAAATTTTATGGTATCCTCTTCGCCAAAGTGCCAATCGATACTAGTTGTCCAGAGTCCCATTGGGAGAAACCAGGCAGGTAGATTCATATCAGAAAGTCATCACAGTCATGGCATAGGGAATCCACAACCCACACATACTGCTTCCTTCTTGGAGGTTAGCATGCAGAACATTCCATTCTTCTAAATTTTAGCCATCTGAGATGGTGCTTCCTCCAGGCTCTAGATCAGGGGTGTCAAACTCATTTTCACCAGGGGCCACATCAGCCCCACAGTTGCCTTCACATGACTGAATATAATTTTAGGACTGTATAAACATAACTGCTCCTTAACAGTTAAGTGAGAGCTCAGTGCTGCCACCAGGTGGAAACAAGGTGCCAGGCCAGATAAAACAAGGAGGGCCAGGTTTGGCCCGTGGGCCTTGTGTTTGCCACCTGAGCTCTAGGTCTTTCCTGAATCTTCCTTCTTCCCATCAAAGTCTAAGATATATGTGTGCGTGTAGACTAAAATATATATTTAAACTCACCATCTCCATTTCTATTTTTCTTCCCACCTCTGTGTTTTCCACATCTCAGTCACAAACTCTGTGGGCTTTATCCAGGAGTACAGCTCCCATTTTGCCTTATCAGCATGGTCCTTTACACCTATAACATTGGTATGGTGTCTGTTCAGAAGGTATTCAGCCATGTAATATAAAACATAGATGCATTTATTGAAGAAGATACAAGAAACATTGTACATAGGACAATGACGCCTCAGTCCCCTTCAAAGTAGGCACCTTGGGACCTCACACAGTTCTCCCAATTGTCATCAGCTGCCTCATCGTATTTTCCTGAATCTCATGAACAATTTGAAATCTTTTCCCTTTCAAAGGTGATTTTAGTTTTGGGAAAAGCCAGAAGTCACAGAGCACCAAATCTGGCCTGTAGGGGAGCTAAGCCACCTGGGGGAGTTGAAGTTTTACCAGAAAACTACACGAGATGTGATGCATGAGTAGGCGTGTTGTTGTGATGAAGCTGCCAATCACCAGTTGCCCATAGCTGCAGCCTTCTGAATCATCCAAATAGTTTCTATGGAGGAATGTTCAAGCTTAACACAAAAGTTGATGCACATTCATTGCTCAACTGGCTCCGTTATTTTGAATGCGACACCCACACAGTACACATGCTCACTCAATGGCATCGACCGCCCCCACTGACTAGTACAGTGAAGTCGTCATTGCTCATGTATGTGCATCCCAGTCCACTCTCCTTGGCTGCCAGGTTACATTGACATCACGCAACCCGTTCTTGTTATATTAACAATGACTGGACTTTTCTCTCTGCAACTTCATTCTTTTGAATTCGTTTGCCCTCCCCTATTCCTGTGACAGCTCAAATTTTCCTCTTTACCACCTCTTTCAGGAGGTGGGAGGAAAGAGACAAATTCCCTTGAGGACTAGAGCATGGGGCCTAAACCCTCCTAAACTTGTTCTAGATAACCTAATGGACTTAAACATTAACAGCCCAGCCCCATAAGTGTAACTGGTAGGAACATGGCACTGGAGGCTTAGAAAAGTTCAGCAAGCTTCTTCACAAAGTGACTTCTCCAATCCTGAGGTCCACCTGGCATCAATGTAATGGGACTTTTTCATATGTGTCTCTGATTGTGCCCTCAAGAAGCTTCTAAAGTGTTTCAGGACTTTACTTCAATGAAGTTCACACTAAGCCAAGAGAGCCCCATTTGGAATTGTTTTCTATTCCAAATTGAACTGAGCTCTGCTGACCAACTGAACACACTAGACAAGGTCAAAAGATATATACCCCCAAATAACATGAGGACTGCCACTGGATTGACAAAAATTAAGCAGGTTCATGAGGCCTGGTTGGTAGATTTACATGTAAAACACATTTTTGTATACTGTTGTCATATACCTTGTATACCTTCTGTTAATATACACACAAATACACAAAAACGTATAGTTTCTCTGTACATTCTGTACAGAATGTGTTTTGCAATTAATGCTGGGATTCATGTCCACAATCCATTATTTTTTACCACTGCTGTGTGTTCAAGTAGTATGAGAATGTGATTCTTTTTATGCAGTTGCACGTATTTTTCTTTGCCTAATTTCATGCATTAAATAAATGAATTTGTCTAATAAAAATATGTGCTATGTTTCTGGGACAAGAATTTAGCAATAGCTTTAGAAATTTTTCTCATGTATACTCTTTGACATAGCAATTTCACCTCGAGGAACGTGTTAAAAGAATAGGATTTAGAGTGAGACAGGCTTGGATTTGAATTGTGACACCACCACATTCTTCCTGACTGTAGGACCTCTCTCTGTCACGGTTTTTCTATCTATAAAACCAGGACAAATCATGACACCCTGACAACACTGGGAAAACATGGGCCTACATTAGACTGTCTTTTACCAAGAGGATGATCAGTTGCCTGGGACTGAGGGGGTGTCCAGGATGTGGGACTTGCAGAGCTACATGCAAGAAGGTCCCGGCTAAAATAGAACTAATACCAGCCCTGGCTGGTGTAGCTCAGTGGATTGAGTGCGGGCCTGCGAACCACACAATCGAGGTTCGATTCCCAGTCAGGGCACATGCCTGGGTTGCAGGCTGGTTCCCTGCAGGCTAGTTCCCAGCAGGGGACGGATGAGAGGCAACCATACATTGGTATTTCTCTCCTTCTCTCCTTTCCTTCCCTTCTAAAGATAAATAAATAAATCTTTAAAAAAAATCTGCCTCCTTCAGGAACCATAATTTCTTGAGTAGTCAGTTCAACAAAGTATCAGAATCATTTAAAATGAACATCTTGACCCTTTATGAAGCACCAGTTACATGCCAAGCCCTTTATATAAATCAGTGGTTCTCAAACTTGAGTGGGCATCTGAATCATTTGGAGGGCTCATTAGAACACAGATTGCTGGGTCCACCCCCAGAGATTCTGATTCAGTAGTTCATGGAAACATTTACCAGGCAATTAGGATTGCAATCAGAGGCAAGAAGGTGGGGGAAGTGGGTACTCTCAAGATGGATACAGAAAGTATGCACCATGAAGTTCACAACTGACATCGGTCTTTCTTTTTTTTTTAAAATATTTTATTTATTTATCTTTAGAGGGAGAGGGAAGGAGAGAGGAAGAGAAACATCAATGTATGGTTGCTTCTTGTGCATCCCCTGCTGGGAACTGACCCCTGCCGGGAACTGGCGTGCAACCCAGGCATGTGCCCTGACTGGGAATCGAACCGCGATCGTCTGGTTCGCAGGCCCGCTGACATCGGTCTTTCTAACACTGAGTGTTTCCTAAAACAGGGATCCTGTCTCACTCATCTTTGATACGTATCCCTGAGCACGCCTAGCCCAGTACTGGGTGCACAGCAGGTGCTCAACAGACATTAACAATTCTGTTCCTGATGCCTCCTTCAAGGACACAGGCCTTTTAAGCATAAACTGAGATCACACCCATTGACTAGTTTGCTACTGCATTTCAGCAGTCCGACCCTGAGATTGACTACCACTGCCGCAGGATGAGCTTTATTGAGTGGCCTTTCATTGGCTCATCAGGTATTTATTGAGCTCCTGTCTAGGCCCTGAACAGACTCCTGAGTGTAACCATGGCCTTTTGTATCAGCCAGACCTGGGTGCAAACCACTGCTTTCCACCGACCAGCTCTGTGCACTTAGGCAACTTTACCTTGGTCACTTCATCAGAAAAAGAGGGATGGAAATCCTACCAATTTCACAAGATGCTGGTGGGGATGAAAGGAGAGTCTGAGAGTGGCACTCTAACACAGCTAAGCACAGTATCTGGCACCAGGACTACTCCAGAGATATCAGCCATTGTTACCCAAGATCCCTGCCTTGTCACATTACTGTGCGACCACAGGATGCTGCGGGCGGAATGAGCCTAGAATCTCTGCAGAGTCACACTTGGCTACTTCCTAACTGGCCAGCCATTCTAGGGCACAGGTGGGAGACGCTTGAGGGGAAGGGACGCTCAGGACTCAATTCCAAGGACCTTTTAGCTGCTCTGGGAAGAACCAGGAATCAGCTAAGGACCTAATGGGAAAACACAATAGCTGTAGGCCAGGCTTGAGGCATCTGGGCACCAGAAAGCCTGGTTTTCAAAAGTAAGCAATGGGGCTCTGATGAAGATTAAGTAAATTAATTCACATAAAAACGCTTAGCACAAAGCCTGGGCACTAGGACATATTCGGTGGGTATTAGAAGCCAGCTAGGATGAAAGCCTCCTCACTAATGGGATGCTCGCTGGACTTGCAGGGAGTGACCTACAATGGTAGGGTTTGTACAGTACAAACCAAGCCGCACTGCCTCAAACTCTTACCTGGCCTCAGATGTCACAAAGCCACACCATCAGTGTTAGAAACACACCCTTCATATAATGAGGGCAAATACATAGCACTCATTCTCAGATAAAACTCCTTTACGTGGTTCTCTGTGCAGAAGCTGCCAAAACACCTAAGGTGGCCAGGGAATTGTACCGCTTACCTACTGATTTACAGGTTCTCTCTCATTTCTTTTTGTTTTTTTTTTTATCAATGTATGGTTGCTTCTCATGTGTCTCCTGCCGGGAACCGGGAACTGGCCTGCAACCCAGGCATGTGCCCTGACTGGGAATTGAACCGCGATCGTGTGGTTCGCAGGCCCGCGCTCAATCCACTGAGCTACACCAGCCAGGGCTTTCATTTCTTTTTGTTTTTTAATTTTCAGATTTGTTTCTATAATTATCTGTCACTATTTATCATGTATCTTACTGAAATCTTTATTGAGATAATTATAGATTCACATGTAAGAGATTATACAGAGAGATCTCATGTACCCTATACCCAGGCTCCCACAAGGGTAACATCTTGGGAACAAGAGGATAACCAACATATTCACATTAATATGATCTACTGATTTTTAAGTATATTTTATGGATTATGCTATTACAGTTGTCTCATTTTTCTCCCCTTTATCCCCCTCCACCCTATACTCCACCTCCATCCCACCAGCATTCCCCCCATTAGTTCATGTCCATGGGCTGTACATATAAATTCTTTGGCTTCTCCATTTCCTATACTACTCTTAACCTCCCCCTGTCTATTTCGTACCAATTATGCTTCTTATTTCTTGTACCTTTCCCCCATTCTCCTCCTCCCCCTCATCTACTGTTCTTATTCACATTTCCCCAGTTTTATTTGTATTCATTTCTCTGTGTGTGTTTGAGTGCACACATATGCACACATGTGCATTTAATTCTATGCAGTTTTATCACCTCTGAAAGTTCATGTATCTACCAAGATAGTCAAGATAATGAACTGTCCTTCACCATAAGGATCCCTTTTGCTACCTTTTCATAATCGTGTGCATCCTCTTCAGACCTCAACCCTCATTCTTTTTTAAAAAATTTTTATTTATTTATTTATCTTTTTAGAAGGGGAGAAGGAGAGAAATATCAATGTATGGTTGCTTTTGGTGCATCCCCTGCTGGGAACTGGCCCCTGCTGGGAACTGGCCTGCAACCCAGGCATGTGCCCTGACTGGGAATCGAACCGCGATCTTCTGGTTCGCAGGCCCGTGCTCAATCCACTGAGCTACACCAGCCAGGGTCAACCCTCATTCTTAATCCCTGTCAACCCCTAATCTGTGATTTCTATAATTTTGTCATTGTAAGAATGTTATATAAACAAAATCATAGAGTATGTCATCTTTTGAGACTGGCTCTTTTCACTCCGTATCACTCCCTGGCAAGTCATACAGATCATTGCATGTACCAATAGTTCATTTGTTTTCATTGCTGGGTCATATCCCATGGTGGATGTACCACAGTTCATTTAACCATTCACCCATTAAAGGGTATCTGAGCTGTTTCCAAGTTTTGTGCTATTACAAATAAAGGTGCTATGAACATTCACGTACAAGTTCTTACATGAACATAAAGCTTCATTTTCTGGGGCAAATGCCCAGGAGTAAAACTGCTAGGTCATATGGTTGTTGCACGATCATTTTTATCAAAAACCGACAAACTGTACTCCAGAATGACTGTACTACTTCACATTTCTGGCACATTTTCACCAGCAATGCACAACCCATCCAGTTTCTCAATCCTTGCCAGCAGTTCACATTTTTACTATTTTTTATTCTAGTCATTCAGGTAGGTGTGTAGGATATCCCATTTTTTTGCTTTAATTTTCAGTGTCCTGATAATTATGTTGAGCTAAGCATGTTGGACATTTTTTTTTCATGTGCTTATTTGCCACCTGAATATCCCCCTTGGTAAAATGACTATTTTTGGCTTCTGTCCAATTTATGATTGAATTACTTGTTTTCACTGCTGAGTTTTGTGAGTTCCTAATCTTTTGTCATATATATATATATATATATATATATGATTTGCAAATATTTTCTTCAAGATTTTAGACTGTCTTTTCATCCTATTTGCTTGGGCTTTTACAGAACACATATTCTAACTTCAATGAGTTCCAATTTATGAATGTTTTCCTTTTTTGGATGATGCCCTGGCCCCAGGATTTCGGATAAGGCACAGTGGGTCTGTCTTCTTCATCCTGTAGACCTTAGAGGTTTTTTGGGTTGGGCTCAGCAGCTCATCATTACATACCAAGCACACACCAAATATTACGTCATTTAATCCTTCCAACAACTCTGTGATGTAGATGCCATTATTTTTGCCTTTTACAGATGAAGAAGCTGAGACACAGAGAGACTTGGGGATTTGCTCAAGGTCCCACCGACAGAAAAGCGGGCACAAACTCTGGTCTGTTTCTGCTACCAAAGCACCTGACCTTGTGGTCATCTCAAGTTTCCACCATATTACATAAAATTCAACTTCTGGTGTGCCATATGTTTATAAATCTGGCTTCAGACATTATCATACAATTAGGAATGTTAATGTTACCAAGTAAAAGGACAATAAGGAAAATAACTGACACAAAAGCAGAATTATATTCAGTCCCCCAATCTTTGCTGTGCGCTCCACCCAGCCCCTCATGCTCACAATCCAAGTACTACCTCGGTACGTGGCCCCATTCTCTCGGGCCAGCGTGGGTCTGGTGGCTTGGTGACAATGGACTTTCCTGGGCCACTGCTAGGTCCATGCACACCAATCTTTAAGACACTCTGTAATCTGGCCCCAAGCTTTATTGATGTTGTCTGGATTCCTGGGTTCAAATTTACCATGGGAAAAACATTACCTTGTGTGAATTTTTCCAGCAGTGCTTAGCCAGCTCAGGAAAGGTATATATCTAAAGAAAGTGGGCAATTTAATTGAACTCATCCAGGTTTGGGAATTTCCTAGGCAGTAGGGTGAGGTGAGTGAGATTCCCTCCCACACTGCTCCTCCCCTAGCACAAAATTTAAAGAGGTACTCATTCTCAAGGCCATGCATGTGTAGAACTGGCACCAGCCAGTGAGTGCCTCCTTACATTTTTATGGGTGGAGAAGGAAGTATAGGCAGTGGAAAAGGCTCACTCACTTCACCTTAGACACACCCATGCTCAAATAAGTTTGGTATATTTGCAATAGGGTCATGATGAATATTGACAGAATAATTATAGTGATGGACCATGTTATGTAAGATGGATGAAAAGGAAAGGAAAAATATGAGAAAGTAGAGGGATGAGGCAGCAGGGGAAAACTGAAAACTGAATGAGTAAACTAAAGCTAGGGAAGTTATAGCCAGAGAGGAATGTCTGAAGTAGTAGTCTTAAAGTTGGAATAAGTTTGGGGTCCCAAAATGTTCCAAGGTGAGCTGGGAGATGTAGGTGGCTGAAGTGAAAGTTAAGGAGCTTCAAAGTCATGGTGTCAGATGGGTTGATCACATGGCTGTTGACTTCACCCAGAATTTGGGTGAAGAGGGGAAGAATGGGATAGAGGGGAAGAATGGGTCTACTACCAAAGTCATTGGTGAATACAGAGGAATATCAAGGAGACCAACAGATGACAGCAACAAGGAAGGCTAAAGGGCAGCTAAACTGATAGGCATACGTTTTTCTTTATAGATTGAAACAAATAGACTGAAAGTGGCTTTGGGCAATGAAGAGAAACTGGTCCTGATGTACCACGAAAAGTAAGAACAGAACCTGCAGCTAGCTCAGGAAGCAGTGGGGTTATGGTCTCTTCACTGAAGAACCAGGTTTAATTCAAGGCTAAGTCATCCAGTGACTGCTTTATGAAAGGGCTGAGTTTGGAGATGAATTTGTTAAGCAGGCTATGCGAATTCCAGAGGACCTGAAGCGGTGGATTAAAGCATGATAGAACTAGCTGGTTTATGTGGCTGAAGAGACAATTAAGTCGCACTGAGTCTGCCTATGATATCCTGAAGCTACCACATGGGGCTTAAATTTTTGTTTTTGTTTTTGTCTTTTTTTAAAAAAGATTTTATTTATTTATTTTTAGAGGGGAAGGAGAGAGGGAGAGAAACATCAATGTATGGTTGCCTTTCGAGCGTCCCCTGCTGGGAGTTGGCCTGCAGGGAACCAGCCTGCAACCCAGGCATGTGCCCTGAATGGGAATCGAATTGCCATCCTCTGGTTCGCAGGCCTGTGCTCAATCCACTGAGCTACACCAGGCCAGGGCTGTTTTTGTCTTTTTCTTTCTCATGGTCCTCAGGGATGAGACTGCAGTCAGTGGTGAAAGGGAAAACTTTATTGTGACTTCTATTTCCTTGATGCCTTCTTTTTAATCCAGTTGATAATAGTAATGAAAATAATGATAAGAGTAATAATAATTCCACATTTAGAAAATACTTACTGAATGCTACACGCCAGGCACTGTTTTGGGTGCCAGAAGCAGTTCATAAATGACAAAGTTCCTGACCTCACAGAACTTACGTTCTGTGAGATAGGCCGTACACAAAGAACAAAAACGAAATATGTATGTAAGATTGGGGAGCTGTAACTGTTGTGAAAAGAAGTTTAAGTGGAATAAATGCAAAGACAGTGAGGATGATGATGATGATATTAGAGAAGGTAGTCAAAGAAGGCTCTTTTTTTGTTTTGTTTTTACCAATAACTTTATTTTTTTACATTTCCTATACTATTCTTAACCTCCTCCGTCTATTTTCTTTTTTTAATATATTTTATTTATTATGCCATTACAGTTGTCCTATTTCCCCTCTTCATTCCCCTCCACCCTGCACACCCCCTCCCTCACCATTCTCCTCCCTTTAGTTCATGTCCATGTGTCACAAGTTCGTTAGATTCTATATTTCCCCTACTATTCTCACCCTCCCCCTGTCTATTTTCTACCTACCATCTATGCTACTTATTTTCTGTACCTTCTCCCCCTTTCTCCTCCTCCCACTCCCCTGTGGCTAACCCTCCATGTGATCTCCATTTCTATGGTTCCGCTCCCGATCTAGCTGTCCTCTTAGTTTGCTTTTGTTTTAGGTGTGGTTGTTAATAACTGTGAGTTTGCTGTCCTTTCACTGTTCATATTTTTTATCTTCTTTTTCTTAGATAAGTCCCTTTAACATTTCATATAATAAGGGCTTGGTGATGATGAACTCCTTGAATTTGACCTTATCTGAGAAGCACTTTATCTGCCCTTCCACTCTAAATGAAAGCTTTGCTGGCCAGAGCAATCTTGGATGTAGGGCCCTGCCTTTCCTGACTTGGAATACTTCTTTCCAACCCCTTCTTGCCTGCAAGGTTTCTTTTGAGAAATCAGCTGACAGTCTGATGGGAACTCCTTTGCAGGTAAGTGTCTCTTTATCGCTTGCTGTTTTAGGATTTTCTTTGTCTTTAATCTTAGGTAACTTAATGATGATGTGCCTTGGTGTGCTCCTCTTTGGGTCCAAATTCTTTTGGACTCTCTGTGCTTCCTGGACTTCCTGGATGTCTATTTCCTTCGCCAGATTGGGGAAGTTTTCCTTCATTATTTGTTCAAATAAGTTTTCAATTTCTTGCTATTGCTCTTCTCCTCTGGCACCCTTATAATTCAGATATTGGAATGTTTCAGGTTGTCCCAGAGAGTCCTCAGCCTGTCTTCATTTTTTTGATTTTTGTTTCTTTGCTCTGATCCAGTTGGATGTTTATTTCTTCCTTTTGTTGCAAATTGTTGCTTTGAATCCTGGTTTCCTTCTTGTCACTGTTGGTTCTCTGAATATTTTGCTTTATTTCCTTTTGGGTATCTTTCAGTTGTTCTTTCATTTTTCAACCAAGCTCAATCAGTTCTGTGAGCATTTTGAATACCAGGACTTTAAATTCTCCATCAGATAGACTGGCAATCTCCTCATCACTTAGTTCTGAGGTTCTGCTGTGTTCTCTCATTGAGGCCATATTTCTTTGTCTTAGAGCAGCTGATGGGTTGTAAGGGGCGGGGCTTTAGGTATTCACCCAGGCAGGGCGACCCTCCTTGTGGTGCCACCTGTGGGGGAGGGGCCAGAGAGGGAGCAATGCAGCTCACCAGACTCTGGTGTCAGACTGGAAGTATCTCCTACCACAGCAACCCCGGCCTTAGCCCACAGTCAGCTCTGAGTCTTAGTTTTTTGCCTTAAGTCAGTCCCTCCCATGCAGCTCTGCTGAGCTTGTCAGTCAGCCCCGCCCCTCAGCCGCCTGGCGCACTGTTTCTCTGAGTCTGCCGGCACAGTCTGCCTTAGCTGTCTGGTTGTTCTGGTTGATAGTTTCTTTGATTCCTTGGTCATTGGAGACCCATGCAGTTTAACTTTCTGGTGCTACTGGTTGTTTATTGATTTTAGATTGGTTGTTACACTCCTTTTGGTTGTGTGAGGAAGCGAAGGGTTTCTACCTACACCTCCATCTTGGCCGGAGCTCTGTATGAGTTTTTTATATCTTTTGGAGATTAAATCCTTGTCCAATGTTTCATTGGCAAATACCGTATTTTCGGGCTGTAAGACACACCATCCCCCCCCCCCCAGTTTGGGAGGAAAATGCAGCGGTGATCCTGCTCCTGCCTCCTGTGACCCCACTCCACCCCCACCCCCCCACACACAGCGAGCCTGGTAAGATACATTCAGACTATAAGATGCCATCCCATTTCTTCCCAAATTTGGGAGTGAGTGCATCTTATAGTCTGAACAAAATCAGTATGTTTTCCCATACAGTTGATTCCCTTTTCATTTGGATGATGGTTTCTTTAGCTGTACAGGAGCTTTTTAGTTTGATGTAGTCCCATTTATTTATTTTTCCTTTATTTCCCTTGCCCTAAGAGATTATATCAGCAAAAATATTGCTATGTGAGATATCTGAAATTTTACTGCCTATGTTTTCCACTAGGATTTTTATGGTATCATGATTTATATTTAAGTGTTTTATCCATTTTGAGTTTATTCTGGTGTACAGTGTAAGTTGGTGGTACACTTTATTTTTGCAAGTATCAGTCCAGTTTTCCCAACACCATTTATTGAAGACTGTCTTTACTGTATGTGTGTGACCCCTCTGTCAAATATCAATTGACCATAAAGACATGGGTTTATTTCTGGGCTCTCTAGTCTGTTCCATCAATTTATATGTCTGTTCTTATGCCAGTACCAGACTGTTTTGATTACAGTGGAATTGAGATCCCTCCAACTTTGTTCTTCTTTCTCAATATTGCCGTGGCTTTGAGGGGTCTTTTTTGGTTTCATATAAATTTTTGGAATATGTGTTCTAGATCTGTGAAATGTGCCATTGATATTTTAATAATATAGAAATTGTGTTGTGTTGGTAAGAATGCAGATTGGTACAGCCACTGTGGAAAATAGTATGGAGTTTCCTCAAACAATTAAAAATGGAACTGCCTTTTGACCCACTGATTCCACTGCCAGAATTATACCCTAATAATCCCAAAACACCAATTCAAAAGAATTTGTGCACCCCAATGTTCATTGCAGTGCTACTTACAATAGCCAAGATTTGGAAACAGCCTAAGTGCCCATTAGTAGATAAGTAGATAAAAAAAAACTATGGTACATTTACACAATGGAATACTATGCAGCAGAAAAAAGGAGAAATTCTTACTTTTTGCAACAGCATGAATTGAACTGGAGATTATTATGCTAAGTGAAATCAGCCAGTCGTTAAAGGCAAATATCATATGATCTCACTTATAAAAGAAATCTAATTAATGAAACAAACTAATGAGCAAAATAGAACCAGAGGCACAGAATTATGGAAGAGACTGAAGTTGTAAGGGGAGGGGAGATTTGGGGACTGACTGAAAGAAGGTGACGTGATTAGTCAAAAAACTACAGGAATGACCCACAGACATGGACAACAGTATAGGGATTGACTATGGGAGTTGGGGGGCCGGCAGGATAGAGGATGTCAAAGGGGGGAAATGGAACAACTGTAATAGCATAAATAATAAAACATTTAAAAAAATTAAAAACAAAGTAACTAAGCATTTGGTATAAATAAGTGTACATGGGAAAATAAAACAAGTATTTTAAAATAAAAGTAAACATAATATACAATTTTGCTATTAGCTGGATAGTTTATTTGATCCTAAAGAACTAGAAATGTTTTGTGTCCTTATGTCATGTATGCTTTCACGTAACATTTTATGAATGGGTGCTATATATCAGGCTCAGCATGGGGCCCTAGGACCAAGAAGATGAAAGAAACCTAGCTTCTACCCTCAAGGATCTCAGCAGTTGTGGTAGCCAGGCATGTAAATAATCATTTAAATACATTTTAAAATTGGTCTGATAGATGCCTAGACAGAGTACTACAGATTCAAAGAGGTGGTGACAAATGAAAAGATTTAAAATCCTCTAAGCTCTTGGATCATAGTGAATTAAAAAAAAATTAGCCTGGCTGGTGTAGTTCAGTGGATTGAGCACAGGCCTGTGAACCAAAAGATCGCAGTTCAATTCCCAGTCAGGGCACATGCCTGGGTTGCAGGCCAGTTCCCAGCAGGGGACTCACAAGAGGCAGACATACATTGATGTTTCTCTCCTTTTCTCCTTCCCTTCCTCTCTAAAGATAAATAAATAAAATCTTAAAAAGATAAATAAAATATGATATTCTCTCTCTCAGCATATTTTAGGAGTAAAAAACAATCTAGACAGTGTAAACTTTTTAAAGGACCATTTCTGGCTATCCCATCACACAGCCTTTGGTGAAGTAAATAACAGATCATTTATTTTGTTATCATTAAACAAATGCAGTGTCCTAATTGCCACTCTGATAATTAGCACACTTGAAAGAATAAACTGCAATTGGATTTGCACCCCCTAGGAATTGTTTATTTTCCTGGAAAGAAAGTACTAGAACTTTCTAGCTAAAGTTCACACCTATCTCAGTTCTTCAGATACCCAACTCTTAAAAATGTCCCAGAACTTTCTACTGATATGTTTGGGAGGGGGGGGATCCTGATAGTTCCTCCATCAGTAAGAGGTTGTACTCGGAAGTTCTTCCCATTCAAAATCCCCAGTTGGTCCTCTTTAGAGCTTTTCTCTCCCCTCTGAGAAGGCTGAGCCTATATCCCAAACCACAAACACTGAGCTAAAGTTCAAAGGAGTTCTTGTGGCAATTCCAGTTGTAAATGACAGCCTGGGAGACAATGTTTGGACATAGATATTTGGAACTATATGAATATTGGCATGCTTTTTGATGATAATTGAGCAAATTATATTCAAACTTTTAAATGATCTGAAAAAGATCAGGAATAGAGGCAATTTAATAGTATGATTCTATTGCCCAAATGTGAAATTCCAAAGGGGAGCAGGAAAGACCATCGGCCTTCCTGTTCTGAAGATTCTAGTCAGTGGCTCCTGAAATCCTCATCTCATCAAGTGTTTTCTTCTGAAGAGAAGCAGGTAGCTGTTGTTGCCGTTGTATAGTTTTAAATTTTTCATTATATGCCAGAATTGTATTATAACCCTATGAGGTAAGTATTATTATTATTATTATTCTCTTTTTATACACGAGGAAACCAAGATTCAGAGATGTTAACTTGCCTAAACCAGAGCCTCATTTCACACCAATGTTTGTTTGACCCCAACCAAGCTCATAGTCATTCCATTAAACGGGGTGGGCTCCGACACTGGGGTTGGTAGATTTGCCCTCAGGAAGTTTCCTTGTTTGCGATTGCATCCTCAGGACCTTCCAATCCTGTCAAAAGGCCCCTTACTGTCTTAGCATCTCTTCTACCCGGTTGGCTGACAATCCCACACACTTCAGCTCAGAGGTCTCCCTTGGACGTGCCCCCACCCCGGGTTCCCCTCGCTCCCTGATAGGTCAGTTCTCTGCTGCCCCTTCCTGGCTCTACCCAGGACCTGCCCCAATGGCAGCCACCAGGAAAGGTACCTCCTCCCGTATTTGCAGCTACTCTCTTTCTCCTTCCCATCCTCTGTCTCTAAAAATAAATAAATAAAATCTTTTAAAAAAAGAAAAATTAGAACAGATGATTTCTAAGGTTTTTAATGCACTCAGCACTTAGCACAA
Organism: Sturnira hondurensis; assembly: GCF_014824575.4. NCBI lineage: Eukaryota > Metazoa > Chordata > Mammalia > Chiroptera > Phyllostomidae > Sturnira > Sturnira hondurensis. The sequence goes on along the minus strand of NW_028080118.1, from coordinate 909,795 downwards.
TGCCTGGCACTTAGTAGATACCCAGGAAAAGTTTGTGGTAGGAAGGGAAGAAGACAGGGAGGGAGAGAAGGAGGAGTAAGAAAGGACTTGATCTGTCTCATTTCTTTCCCAATGGAATGTGGTGAGCTACAACTAAAAACAAAACAAAAAAAAAAAAACAAGCACACGTACATGCTAACTTTTAAAAAAATGTACCACAGAGAAGCTATGATTCTAATGCTGATACTGGGAAGAGTAGGAGAGGTTAGGGGATAATTGTTTAGATAAAACTGCGTTCGCATGATGTGCAATGATAGGCAACATTTATCAAGCACCTACCATATGCCAGATGCCATACTAAATCCCATTTAAATCCCCCAATCATGCCCATGAGGCAAGCAATCTGCTCAAGGCCTCATAACTAGAAAGCGGCAGGACTGGGAAATGAACTCCTCTTGTGAGTAATAGAGTGTAGGGTTTGTGTGTCTATCTAAAGCCTGTGCTGGTGCCTCTAATGCTACCTCTCCGCTTTAATATATGGGTATGCGTTGTTGTTACAATTTTTATAATGAAATTATTTAAGAAAATCAGTACATATGCATATGGGACAGAAGGCAAAAGGTTAAAAGAACAGTGAAAAGTCTAAAATAGTCTCCAGACTTCTGTCCCCCAGCTGCCCAGTAACCCACCCAGGAGACAGCTACTGTTAACAGTTGCTTTTCACATTTTAAAACTTTTTATTTTTACAGAGCTGTGGTTTGACACTGCATCATTTCATACTTCATGCAAGCATAAGCCATGCTATTATGGTTTCTAATTTAAAAATTTTTCTCTATAAAATATTCTTCAAAATTGATAACATAGAAAACATGATAAAAACAGCTTATAGGTCATTGCAAATGCTAACGCTTTTCAGACATTAATTGTTCAATTGGCTAATCAGGCTTAGTGATATGGTATATTCTAATTCTTTTACATTTTCTATTTCAATGACGTAACTTCTTTTTACAATAAGATGGAACATCTGTCTAATGAAAAATGGGCCATTATTATTCATCTTAAGCCACGAGGCATCGTTCAACAGCTCTGAACTAATGACCATTATATCAAATAGGTTTTACTTTAATCATTATTTCTAATACACGTGAAATTAATACACAGTGTTTGCCATTACTAAGCACAAGAATACAATTCTAGATGAAGTAATTAATGTCTTTCAGAAATTTTTTGAAATATGATTATCAAATATTCAACTAATGAATCATTCGCATATCTGAAATTATAACCTAAACATTAAACATTCTTGTGATAGGACACCTTAGGCTTAATAATGAAAAAAAAAGAGAGTGCATGAAAGATTTCCGATATTGTTATTTACATTGTCCACTTCCCTGCCAGCTCGGAATTTTTTCTGAGCAGAATTTATTTTCAGGAGAACAGTTAAACAGCTTCAGGGGAAGGAATTTCTGAGGCTTTTCCAGAAATTGAAATGTTCTTTTGTCTTATTTCTTTTATGTACATAAAAGGAAAGTAGTTTAGAAGACCTGAAACTCTCAATTAAAAAAAAATCATGGTTAATTGTCAAATTCGGTCTCTATATAGAAAAATGCCATGCATTTCCAAATGTTGCTTGTAAACTCTCTCAGCAAAGGGGCAAAGAATAATGCACTGTATTTCCCCTGCAGTGTTATATTGCACGTTCACCTTAAGGAGCATATGCTGCTCTTTTGAAATATGCAGGCTCCCCTCTCATTGTACAGGGCCTCTGTGAAAAGATTGAGGGCTCGACAAAATTAACATATGAATAGGCTGACATACCTCCCAAGAAGCCCCTGCAGGGGTGGGGCACAAAAGGAGGAGATCTTTTTATTCATTTCGTAGTTAATGAAGAGTAAGAGGACCCTTTCTGACCAATTTTCTTGGACGCTCAGAATTGAAACTTAAAATGTTCAGTGTAGAAAATATCTATTTAAACTTGGATGCTCTACTACTCTTTTCTCCTTTATAATCAGCCCGGCACACTGAAAAAGCCAAAATGTGTAATATCTGAAAAGAGTAGTTACTGGTACCAATATTAATCAAGGAAAGCTGATAAAGATGTTCTTGCCAATTGGCTGCTCAGCTGCGGTCACTTTAACAAAAATGCTTTACCTGCGAGAGGTGGACCTCCAGGATGACATTAGTGTCAGTGTTCTAGATGTGGGCGCATGGCTTGGGGCTGTTAAGATAGTGTTTGTGGGAACCCAGAAACCTAGGAAGTAGGACTGAAACCAGAGCACAAGCCAAAGGGATAGATAGGTTAGATTGGGCAGGATTATTATCAGCCAAGATCTAAGCACAACTGGAGACCCATTTGCCAAGGAGATTAGGGTGCCTACTGCTCTAATATAGAACTGCATATATCTCTTCTACCTGGAAACCAGAGTTAGGTATCACTTCCTCTGAATGCCACCTCTTCTGACCTCCACGTCTGGGTTAGGTGCCCTCCTCTGTGCTCCCATGACACCTTGTACTTCTTGCAACATTACATTAAACTTCTGGCATTATCACACGGAAATACTTCTATGCCTCCCTCCCCCATTATGTTGTGTAAGATCCGTGAGGGTCACAACCATGGCCAGGCTTTTCTTTGCTGGGTTCAGAGTCTAGAGTCTAATGCCAAGCACAAAACTTATGCCCGATAAGTATCTGCTGAATAATGAAAAGCTTGGTTCTAGGTGGAGACTAAGTCCATGCTGTTGCCTGGTTAGGGAGCTGGGCCCAGGAAACCTGGCAAATTGCTTCACGGGACAGATGTGTTGAGGAGTCCCTGTCCATAGTGCATTCAGTCTGTTGGACTAGATCACCGCCAGTTTGGTTCAGGGGCAATGCTTTCTGCTGGAGCTGCACTGGCAGCCAGGGTGTCATTGGAATGAGAGGGAAGGAAATTAGATGGGAAGCAGGGAGGCTGCAAAACCAGGTGAGAACCGGTAGAGGGGACTGAGGTGAGAAAGAGCCTGAGCCCTGAGTGAGGTGGGGTGGGGTGGAAATAGAAAGATTCTATGAAACCAAACCAGTAGTGACAGGAGCCTGAAAATTTGGTTTAAGATGTGGGTCCGCACACTATGTCCTGCAGGCCAAATTTAACCATCAGTCTATTTCTGTAGACCGTGGGGCTTGAGAATGGTTTTTATGTTATTAAATGGTTATAAGAAGGAGAAGGAGGAGACAAAGGAGGAAAAGAAGCAGCAGAAGCAACAGGAATAGGAAATGGCCCACAAAGCCTAAAATATTTGCTATTTTGCCCTTTAAGAAAAGTTGGCCGATTATTGATTTCAGTATATAAAATCAAGAGAGCAACACCAAACCCATCCCCAAACACAGACATGCTCATACATACACATGCACGCACACACCAATTGACTGTCATAATGGAATATCCTTTTATTGTAATTTGAAAATACCAAAGGCATTTGATGCTCCATAAAGTTTGTGAAAATGGAAATGAACCATTTGTATTCTTTGGTAATTAAATTAGCCATAAATAAAATATTTTGTAAGATACTATTTCCGTATTTTTTGGAAGATTGATTTTTCTCTACTCCAACCTCTCAAAGAGGGGTATCTTATCCGTCCTCTGCTGTAATCATTCTGCCCTTGGACCTTTACCTTATTATAAGAATTTTGCACCTCCGGAAAAGAGACTGCATTATGTGTATATATTTGGAGACAATAAATTTGATTTGATCTCATTCAGTAATGTTCTTTGAAACGGAGTCATAGAATGTTTCAGAGCTGGAAGATATTTTTATTTATTTTTGTATTGTTGTTCAAGTACAGTTGTCTCTATTTTCACCCCACCATGCACCCCACCCCCCATCCCTGCCTCCTACCCTTGAACCTACCCCCTTCGGCTTTGTGGGTGTGTCCTTTCCCCGCCCCCTGTTATCCCCCTCCCACCTCCCTTCTGGTTACTGTCAGTTTGTTCTTTATCTCAGTGTCTCTGGTTATATTTTGCTTGATTTCTTCAACAAAACAAACAAGCAAACAAAATGGAAGATATTTTAAAGATCATATTGTCCACGCCCCTTGTTTTACCAAGAGGAAAACAGATATTAAGTAATTTATCTGATGTTTAAAAGAAATCGGGGTCAGATAGAGACTCAGAAATCCCAGTTCCAAGTTTTCTCACACTGCTGCTTCCACTTGGTACTCCTTTCCTAAATTCCTAGAGGGCAGAACTGTCTCAGTTTTCTCTGTCAATAGTGCAGAGCCCACATCTGGCACAGTATTCCAAAATGTGTGTTGAATAAATGAATGGATGATAATCACAGCTAATATTTACTTTGCACTTACCATGTGCCAGGCTCTATGCCAAACACTTTTACATGCATTATCTCTTTTGACTCTCACAACAACCCTAGTGGGGTTTCTTTGTTACTATCCCTATTTTACAAATGAGAAAGATAAGGCACAGAGAGGTCAAGTGACTTGTCCAAAGTCACACAGCTAGGAAGTTGTGGAATTCGGCTTGGAATTCTGGTCTTTCTAACTCCAAAGCCAGTGTTTTTAATCACCACCTGAATGTGTGATGAGGACCAATGAAAACATCAGTCCTGAAACTATGTTGAAATACTAACCTTGTGCACATACACATCAAAATTCAATTTCCCACCCGGCCTTTATTCAGCAAATGAAACCCAGTGAACAGGACCCTCAGCTTGTTTTTCCTGGCTTTGTCCCATCTCTGTGTGTGGCCCCACGCAGTCAGCTAATCTCTCAAGTTTCTAGTTCCCCAAATGCACTACACAGTCCTACTTTTTGTGACACCCCAGAGTGTCTCCAATTATCTCAGAGGGGTTTCACAAAATTCTTAAAACAGATTTTAAATGTAATCCTTCTTGTTTTTAAAGAGCACATGCTTTATAAAACCTTGAGGAGGATTAAAGGGATATCCTTCAAACAAAACAAAATAAATGAAAATGTTTTTCATTTGTTTTTAATATTTCCAGAGTTTAAGCTGAATGTTAAGGGATGCAGCTCCATCTGCTGGACATCAAACACTGTAATACTAAATAGTGGTTAAATACTGGCAGCTCATATTTATATCCTGTAGCACTTTGTCATGGTCTGTTCTAAATACTTGGTTTTTAAAAAATTTTTTTAAAATATTTTATTTACTTATTTTTAGAAAGAAGGGATGGGAAGGAGAAAGAGTAGGAGAGAAACATCAATGTGTGGTTGCCTCTCATGTGTCCCCTACTGGGGACCTGGCCTGCAACCCAGGCATGTGCCCTGGCTGGGGATCGAACTGGCGCCCCTTTGCTTCACAGGCCCACGCTCAGTCCACTGAGCTACACCAGCCAGGGCTAAATACTTGTTTTTTTAATAAGAACAATTATATGACTATTGTCAAATATTTGTAAAACAAAATTTACCATGGATAATACAAGTATAATCTTGCCTCTCTGAGATAACTACCACATTAATAAATTTTCTTTTTGGTTGTAGGCATCTATATTGTTTCCACAGGTGAGAAGATACAGGTACAGTGATAAGTAATCTTTATACTTCTAAACATTATATAATAAGCATTTTATGTGTCATTTAATAGTCATATAGGCACAATTTTTAAAGCATACTTTATTGATTATGCTATTACCATTGTCCCATTTTTCTCCCTTTTTTCCCACTCTGCCCTGCACCCCCCACCATCACCCCCCCCCTCAGTTCATGTCCATGGGGTGTACATATAAATTCTTTGGCTTCTCAATTTCCTATATTATTCTTAACCTCCCTGACTGTATTGTACCTAACATTTACCCTTCTTATTCCCTGTACATTCCCCCATCCACCCTCCCCCTACCTGCCCATAACCCTCTATGTGATCGCCATTTCTGTGATTCTGTTCCCATTCTCGGTGTTTGCTTAGTTTGTTTATAGTAACCAAATTGTCTACTAAGCTAAATGTCCCACAATGGGTGTGTGGGTAATAAATTTATTATATAATCTTAACATAGAGTATAATGCAACCATAGGCACAATTTTTATAAAGCTTTTTTTATTTTAAGATTTTATTTATTTATCTTTAGAGGGGAAAGGAAGGAGAGAGGTAGAGAAATATCAATGTGTGGTTGCCTCTCATGTGTCCCCTGCTGGGAACTGGCCTGCAACCCAGGCATGTGCCCTGGCTGGGAATCGAACCATGATTCTTTGCTTCACAGGCCTGCACTCAATCCACTGAGCTACACCAGCCAGGGCTTCCATAGACACAATTTTTAATAGCTGCATTATACTCTATGTTAAGATTATGCAATAATTTTTTTACCCAAATGCATTGTTGGACACTTAGGTTAGTAGACAATTTGGTTACTATAAATAAGCATCACTTTGCATAAATTTCTCCAGAGTTAAGCTTACTTCCTGAGAAGTGATTGTTATTAACAGGGGAACTCTGGGTCAGAGGGTAGGACTATATTTTAGCTCCTGAAACATATTATGAAATTACTTTCAAAAAGACTGCATCAGTTTACCCTCCCATTATCAGAGTGTGAATGCCTTTCTTACCGCATACTAGCTAACATAGAATATTGTCCTTTTTCATCTTTCCAAATTAATTGGTGAAAATGTGTCTCTTGTTGTTCCATTAGCATGTTTGATTACTAGTGCAGGTGAACGTTTATTCATATGTTTATTAGCCATTCACATTTCCTCCTTTGTAACTTGTTTGTTAATGTCATTTCCCCATCGAGATCCTTTGTATTTTCTTATTATTTTGTATGTGCTATTTAGATATTAAAGATATTATTTTCTTCTCCCATATTTATGGTAGCTTCTCAAGCTTGTTCTTTTATTATATTTGACATGAAAAAGCTTTGCATTATATGTCATCAAATATTTTAATACTTTCTTTTCCAAAGACATATGAAAAGATGCTCAGCATCACTAGCCATCAGAGAGATGCACATTAAAATCACAATGAGATACCACTTCACACCAGTCAGAATGGCCATCGTTAATAAATCAACAAACAAGTGTTGGAAAGAATGTGGAGAAAAGGGAACCCTAGTCCACTGTTGATGGGAATGCAGACTGGGGCAGCCACTGTGGAAAACAATATGGAATTTCCTCAGAAAACCAGAAATGGAACTGCCTTTTGACCCAGCAATTCCACTGCTGGGATTATACCCTAAGAGCCCTAAAACACCAATCCAAAAGAACCTATGCACCCCAATGTTCATAGCAGCACAATTTACAATAGGCAAGTGCTGGAAGCAACCTAAGTGCCCATTGGTACATGAGCGGATCAAAAAACTGTGGTACATTTACACAATGGAATACTACACAGCAGAGAGAAAGAAGGAGTTCCTACCCTTTGCAACAGGATGGATGGAACTGGAGAGCATTATGAAAGTGAAATAAGCCAGGACGTGAGGGACAAATGCCATATCATTTCACCTTTAACTGGAACATAATCAACAAAAGAAAAAAGCAAACAAAACACAACCAGAGACATTGCAATTAAGAACAACCTAACAATAACCAGAGGGGAGGGGGGTGTGAACAGTAGGGGGAAGGGTTTTCAGGGACTTCTATAAGGGACACATGGACAAAACCAAGGGGGAGGGTGGAAGCAAGGGAAGGAGGTGGGTTTGGCTAGGGTGGCGGGGAGTGGTGGGGGAAAAATGCAGACAACTGTAATTGAACAACAATAAAATAATTTTTTAAAATAGTTTCTTTTGTGATTTTCTTCCATTTATTCCTGCCTGTATGGCAGAAGATGGTGGCCTAGTTTCTTTTTTTTTCGCATGTACCAGTTCAGTTCTCCCAACACCATTTATTGAAGAATCTGTGTTTGCTCCAACATATGTTCTTGCTCCCTTTGTCAAATATTAATTGACTATAAAGGTGTGGGTTTATTTCTGAGCTCTCTATTCTGTTCCATCGATCTATGTGTCTGTCTTATGCCAGTACCAGGCTGTTTTTATTAGTATGGCCTTGCAGTGTAAGTTTGATGTCAGGTATTGTGATACCTCCACCTGAGGGTACTCAGGGTCCTTTTAGGGTCCACGTAAATGTTTGGAATGTTTGTTCTAGATCTGTGAAATATCCCATTGGTATTTTAATAGGAATTGCATCAAATGTGTAGATTGCTTTGGGTAGTATGGACATTTTAATGATGTTAATTCTTCCCATCCATGAACACAATACATGCTTCCACTTATTTGTGCCTTCCTCAAATTCTTTCTTCAGTGCCCTACAGCTTTCTGAGTACAGGTCTTTTACCTCCTTGGTAAATTTATTACTAGGTACCTACGATTTTTCTCCAATTGTTTTTAAGCTTAGCACATCCTTCTCTATAAAGAAGTGTGTTAGGCCCTGGTTGGTGTAGCTCAGCGGATTGAGTGTGGGCCTGGAAACCAAACAACTGCAGTTCGATTCCCAGTCAGGGCACATGCCTGGGTTGCAGGCCAGTTCCCAGCAGGGGATGCACGAAAGGCAACCATACATTGCTATTTCTCTCCCTCTCTCCTTCCCTTCCCCTCTGAAGATAAATAAATAAAGTCTTAAAAAATGTATGCATATTTTAAAAATCATTTGTAAAAAAATGTGATAGTCACACTTTTACGGTTTCAACTTTTGATCCACATTTTTATGGTTTTACTTTTTGATTCACTTGAAATTAATTTTGATATTAAATGAGAAATGAGGATTCATTTTTAAATATCACCATTTATTGAATTGCTCTTCCCTACTTTATTGAATTGTTAAATTATCACCAGCATATATCTCACACAGCATTGTCATGCTCTACAGAGAGTTGCAAAGGTTCAAATTTCATAGTAAACTTTGGAAGGGTTCGCTTTCAGCTGACAAAAAGTTACTGGAGCACTGAGAGATTACAGGGAGCCATTAAAGAGTTCTGAGGAAATAATTGGCATGATCATGTCTGTGTTATTTAAAAAAGGTAACTATCATAACTACAGAGTGAGAATAGAGCAGAGGAGGAGAGAGACTGAAGACAGCCATGCCAGATGGTTGAGAGTTCTCTAAATGATTTGTGCTCCTCTTCTGAGTCTTATAGGCATCCTCCTCCTGGCTTTTATTTTAATATCACCTTTTTAATAATTTTAGTATATTCTAGGCACTGTGTTAAGCATTTTATATATATTATCTCATTAACCCCTGTTAGGTAGGTATTATCACCCCCTTTTCACAGATGAGCAAATTGAGGTCTAGGGATTTCATATAACTTGTTCAAGTTCCCACAGCTAGTGAGTTGGAGGAGCCAGGATTCAAGCCTGAAGATTTGGGAGAAAGTAAATGGGTATAAAACACCTCAAACAGTGCCTGGCTTGGTTAATGGCAGGTTCTCATCCCCTCATCCATCATTACGCCTTATGAACTTGAAATTCTCTATAAGAATATGCTGGCATCACATTAACAAAATATTCCAGCGATTATAGGAGGCTTATTCAAGTTTATTGTCTCTGACATTTATGTAATATGAGCTCCAGCACAGAAATCAGGCAGCCTGGCTTCTACTCTGTCTTCTAGGGCTAGGTAGTTAATGTGACCTTGGGCAAGTCACTTGGCCACAAAGGTTCCTTGTCTGCATAACAACAGTAAAAAGGAAATCATACATTTCACAGGGTTTTCTGTATAACATAAATGCAAATCTGAAATGATTGGAAAATTTCAGAATTTTATGTGATTTTGTAGATTTCCCAATTAACATGTCACAATTCTTTCACCATAAAAACCCCTGTGGAAACAAAGTGTAACAAACAGTGACTTTGGTCTCTTTGTTTTAATTTGTTTTGTTTCTATTTTTCATTATGCCAATTTCCAACACATACAAAAGTATAGAGAATAGTATAATGAATCCCCATGACCAATTACCCAGCTTCAATTTAATGATTATCCACTCTGCCTTGTTTTATAGCCTCCTAGTATTTTATTTTTGATGTTGACAAAAATAATGAGGGAATTTTATTTGGTTTCCTCAAATCCTGAGGGAAAAAAGTTAATTTTAAAATTTGGCAAAATCCAAGCTAATGTTGATTTCACTGGGTCTTTCTGCTTTTAAAATGCCTCAGAAAATGAATCTTCAATCTCAATAATACATCAGTTCATCAGTCCAGGTCAAGGGCTAGTGAATGCCAATTGTCTACGGAAGACAAGCAGCTGGGGGTGGGAGAGTCGTTTCCAGCTAGTCTATGCAGAGGGCAGCATTTTCATTTCTATAATAGCAGGATTCATAACACCAAATGTTTATCTCATTTAGAATATTAAAGCAGTTTGGCTTGAGGGTAATTTTGATCAAAGATTCAACTATTCTGGACAAAATTAGCGGAGGCAAAAAGACTAATTAAAATTTATTAAAAAGAAATGCAAACAAGTTATACTTCTCACTTACTAAAGAAGGGAGGAACCAATTTCTCCCTAAACCTGAGTACTTGCAATGTGTCCCATATGCCTAGTTTACAAAGCCCACTGACATTCACAGTCCACGGCCTAATCATAGATGTAAGGTGGGCCTTCCTGTACCCATTTGTACAAATGGGAAAGTGAGGCCTCTAGGGGTCACACTAGCTGGAAAGTGATGGTGCTAGGGTACAGGCTCCAGAGTCCAGTTTTCGTTTCCTCTGTCAGGGCAGGCTCCCTATGTAAGCAAGTTTATGGAAAAAGAATGAATTTCTTCACCTTCTATTTCTAATCTGCTTGGGATTTAACAGAGTGCCTGTCCTTTCTAGCAGCTTAGTAGATATTTCTTGCCTCTCTGACTGCTTTACCAAATGATGGGAGGGAGGCGGAGAATAGTTGTAGTCATAAAGAAAAAGGCGAGATTAGAGAAACGCTTATAGGAAGGGGGAATAACACTAATAAACTTAGCAAATCAAGCCTAATCTAGGGGAAAATGGAAACAGAAAGACATGTTAAACAGCAATAAAGAGTCACGAAACACAGGGTCTGGCACAAATAACGCCCCCATTTGATTACAAAATCTTTTATTACAAAGTCATAAGCATGTAATTCTGTAACATGACAATATCACACTCAAGCACGCCATATGACACTTTAGGTGACATGTTCAAATTACAACTCTAAATTATTACACCCATATTGTTACCCTACCAACCACACACAAGCAGGCCCTACTTCTGCCGGACCCTGTATATATGACACACACACACACACAAAAGATTTGAAGGCCATACACCAAAAAGCTGATGGCGGTGGTAATGACAATCGCAACTACTAGCACTTAAATTGCTAGGCTCTGTTGTAAGCCTGTTAACCCTGTGAGGTAGGGAAGCAATATTATATCCCCATTTAACGTGTGGAGAAAGTGGGGCTGAAGAGGTTAAGCAACTTGCCCAAGTTTATAGAGCTAATAAGGATAAAACTAGGATTCCAACCTAGACAGCCTGACTCCATTTTCACCTTTAAAATATTTTCTATACTTTGCACATTTCCAATAATGAGCCCATATTATCTTTATTTTTTAATCCTTACCATTCATCGTATATAGAAATAATTTTGTCATTACATCATTAACTACAGTTAATTACTATTTCTATTAACCGTTTGCATGTCACCTCAATTAGACTGCTAAGAGCCTGTGTCTCTGCGAGTGTCATGTTTGAATGCATATTATAGCTGTTCGATGAATACTTCTCAAATGAATGGACAAATGGAGAGAAAAATGTGGGCGTGTGAAGCAAAACAACTGCCTCACGGGAAAAATAAAGGTCTAGGGAGGTGATGAGAGAGAGAGATGAGTAAGAGAAAAAGAGGTGCAAAAACATAATGATCAAGAACAGGAGCTGTGTGTGTGACATAGGTAGAAGGACAAACACATAATAATAAAGCAGAGTGGTTAAGAGAGGAAGCTTGCTACACAGAACCCTGTTTTATTAGTGTACTTATAAACTGAAATTGAAGCTAAAATACATTAACAAAAAGAAACTTGTCACTGGCGAGAAAGGAGTTCTTAAGATACGGCACTTAACATTTTTCAAATAGAAAAATTGTGTCAAAGCACCTTATGAGAGGGGGAAGTACTAAAATTGCTTTTCTAGCAAAGCCTGTCCCCCCGATCCAATAATTATCCTAAGATACTTGAGATCTCATCTCCATAAATTCAATAGGCAATTGGGGCCACTTTCTCTTTTGAGGCCAGATGCAGATACAGAAATTACAGTCATTTCCTATATTGCAGAAATTAGCTGGCCAGTTGAAAGCCACCTGCACGCATAATTCACATCATCCAAGGTTGGCATCTAGAAGGCTCAAGGCCCTGCCCTCTCTGCCACATGCCCCACCCATGTCGAGGCCAAGCCCAGACAACTAAGAGGGAACTTTGAAGTTTGCAGCTGGCCCGTGTTATGAGGTGGTGATCTCTTTGTGGTTCCTGCTCTTGTGGATTAGAGAATACTAATGTTGTCTCATAGTAACACATACGCAAAGTTAAAAATCAAATAATAATGATGCATGGTTGATAGCAAATAACAGCAGCTCCTTGCTCCACTGCTCACCATTACTCTCATAAGAAGCAATGCTTTTCTATGGTTTCAGCTGTTTCTTATGGTCCATATGTTATATAATCTGCATAATATACCTAAACAGGTACTTAACAATTTTAGATGTTATCTATTGACTTTTAATTACAATAGTTAAGAATTTAGCTTTCTTATACTATACTGCCCCCATCCAACCTCAGATCCTTCACTTCTCTCAATCCTTCTATCACAATTCTTGGTTAAATCAGTAGCCAAGTTTACATGATCATGACTAAGTAATTATTGTCCACTGCTTAGCAAAGGAGTTAATTATCATCACGAGTCTTCAGTTAGCCTTAGTATATTATTGTTAGTCCTTTGATTTTTTTCTGACATTAATAATTGATTTAAGTATTTCATTTTTTGAGTTTGCTGTATTTCTTTTTTTTTAGATTTTTAAAAAAGATTTTATTTATTTATCTTTAGAGGGGAAGGGAAGGAGAGAAATATCAATGTATGGTTGCCTCTCGTGAGTCCCCTGCTGGCAACTGGCCTGCAACCCAGGCATGTGCCCTGACTGGGAATTGAACCGCGATCATATAGTTCGCAGGCCTGTGCTCAATCCACTGAGCTACACCAGCCAGGACTTGTATTTCTAATGCTATTATTATCCAAGTGTTCTAACAATTCTGTAAAGTACCGATTAATAAATTTTCCAAGCCCTGACTGGTATAGCTCAGTGGATTGAGCATGGGCCTCTGAACCAAAGGGTCTCTGGTTCAATTCTCAGTCGAGACACATGCCTGGGTTGTGGGCCAGGTCTCCGGTAGGGGGCGCTCGAGGGGCAACCACATATTAATGCTTCTCTACTTCTTTTTCTCCTTCCCTTCTCCTCTCTCTAAAAACAAATAAATAAATAAATTTCCCAAGTGCTCCAACCCATCTAAACCTGCTGGTTCTATCTACTCCCTGAAGATTGCCTTCTCACAGTTCTCAGATCTCTTGCTATAAACTAGGCCAGTTATATCATCCTGGAATACAACTGTCCTCCTAGGAATTGGATTATTTGTTTCCTGGATTTTAACAGTGTCTTCCTCTTTCTTGGTTTACTCCCTCATTTTTTAAAAGATTCTATTTATTTATTTTTAGAGGGAGGGGAAGGGAGGGAAAAAGAGAGGAAGAGAAACCTCATTGTGGAAGAGATACAATGATAGGTTGCCTCTCATATGCCCCCAGCCCGGGAACTGGCCCACAATCCAGGCATGTGCCCTAACTGGGAATCAAACCAGCAACCCTTCAGTTCACAGGCTGATACTCAATCCACTGAGCCATAGCAACCAGAGCTACTCCCTCACATTAGCATTCTACAAACTCCAGAGAAAGAGTTCATAGGAGGAAATTTTCGAAAACTTTCATATTCTACTCTATTTAATATGAGCATAACTGGATTGCTATATAACTTTAAGAGGAATATCACTTTCCATTAAAAATTAGGTATTTATGGCCAATTTTCAACAAGAGTGCCAAGATGCTTCCATGGGGAAAGAGTTGTCTTTTTAACAAATACTGCTGGGACAACTGAATATACTCAAGCAGAATAATGAAGTTGGACCCTAACTCATATCATTCATGTAAACAAAATGGATCAAAGATCTAAATGTAAGAGATAAAAATATACAACTCTTAGAAGAAACCATAGGCATAAATGTCCATGACCTTAGATTAGGCAATGGTTTCATTTGCTTAAATGACCAAAGAACAAATACATACATGAGACTTCATCACAATTACAAACCTTTGGGCTTTTAAGAACACTGTCAAGGCTGACAACTCTGGTTGGGGAGGAGGCTGGAGATGGATGAATCGAGCAAAAAGAAAAAGAAAAGAATAGAGAAAAATAACTCATGGACATGGACAGCAGTGTGGTGATTGCAGCGGTGGGGGGCCAGAGGTGGGTGGGTACAGGTAGAAGAGGGTATAAGGGGGATAAATGGTCATGGAAAAAAATACAATAAAATGAATATATAATACAAAACTTAAAGAAAGAACACTATCAAGATATTTTCTTCCTTTTTCTTTTGTGCCTTGGGTGATCATATAACTTTTCATTTAAACAGGATACTTTTGACAGTGGAAGAAGGGAACACTATGAATATTACATCTGGACAATAGATGTAAACTGGGGTTAATGAGGGCACATCAGGACATATGATCTTCTTTACTTAAGCCTCTTAAATACATGCACTCATTACGAATCGAGAAATTAAAGTTATTAGCTTTGTGACCATGGACAGGCTATATAATTTTTCTGTGCTTCTACCTTATTTTGTTTTGTTTTTGACCAGTAAAGTGTGAAAATGATTGTTACTATGTCTGAGTCAATGGGAGAATTGAGAATGTGTATGTAAAATATTTAGTTGAGTTCCCTACATAATAATGTTAAATTTTACTCGTATGATTAATAAGAAGAGCTTTGTATAACTTGCTTTTCAAATGACAATTTCTTGCAGTTAGAAATATTATTAGATTATACTGATACGACTAGTTTTGGGTTCAATTTAAACTTAACCAGACTTCTATTCTCACTTTAGGTTTTTGAGTTTCTCTCTGCTTGGGAATTTTTCTTGCAATAGGAAATTCAATCTGGGGGAATCAAATTGAGGACCAATTCAGAATTTTCCTTTTCTGGAATGAAGGAGAGAAGAACTCTGCATTCTTATGATTCTTAACATTCTGGTCATATATTATTATTCTCAACACAGGTATACCCATTTCATTATATGTGTGGTAAGATGAGAGCTTATACTTCAGTGAAGCCATTTTGTCAAAAGCCTTTGTTTTTCATAATCATTGTTTGTTTTACAATTACAATAGTAAAGTAGATGTCTTGCTCTGCTTATGATCTGCCACAGCTGTTACAAATGAAGCAACTAAGCTGTTTGCTTAGCTTTTACATTTTCACATTACAATAAATTCATTTTATTAAAAACAAAGAACACTATCAAGAAAATAAAACAAAATCCACAGAATAAAATACTTGCAAATATATCTGATCTGGAACCTCTATCTAAAATAAATAAAAAATAAAAAGAAGAATTCTTACAATTTAATAATAAAAAGACAAATTAGTTATTTAAAACTGGGTAAATGATGTGAATAAGAATTCACCCAGAATAAGAAATTTTCTTTCTCCAAAGAAAATACACAAATGGACAATAAATACATGAAGATCAGCTCAACATCATTTGTTATCAGAGAAATGCAAATCAAATCCACAATAAGATACTACTTCACACCCACTAGGATGGCTCTAATTTTTTTAAAAAAAACTAAAAATAAGTGTTCAAAAGATGTGAAGAAATTAAAATGCTCACACATTGTTGGGGGGAAGGTAAAATGATGTAACTCGGGTTTGGTTTTTTTTTGACATTTATTTATTGCATTTTCTTGATTTGCATGGTAACACAGGTCAATTGTACTTGGTATTCATTTTTTAATTGTTGTTCAAGTACTGCTGTCTCCATTTTCCCCTCATCACTCCCCCACAACTAAGCCATCCCTACTTCCTACCCTTGATCCTACCCCACCTTGGCTTTGTCCATGTGTCCTTTATACATGCTCTTTGACAACCCTTCCCCTTTCCCCCCACTATCCTCTCCCACCTCCCCTCTGGTTACTGTCAGTTTCTTCTTAATTTCAATGTCTCTGGTTATATTTCTTCCTCGTTTGTTTTGTTGATTAGATTCCACTTATAGGTGAGATCATATGGCATTTGTCTTTCACTGCCTGGCTCATTTCACTTAGCATAATGTTCTCCAGTTCCATCCATGTTGTTGCAAAAGGTAGGAGCTCCTTTCTTTCTGCTGGATAGTATTCCACAATGTAGCTGTTTTGGAAAGCAGTTTGGCAATTCTTCAGAAAGTTATAGAGTTGATAACTTCTGGTCAAGATTGAGGTGTAGGTGGAAATACTGTGCCTCCTCGCACAACCAGAACAGATACAACCAGATACAACAAATACAACCAGAACAGATAAAAATTGAACTATACCAAAGTCTGACAACCATTCATCCAGACCAGTAAAAGGGGTGGAGTCGGCGGCTGGTGGAGAGGGGTCCGGGCAGGAAAAAGCAGTGGTTGGCAAACCCAGGTGGAGAGGAAACTAGTAAACCCAATGAGGCGCGCAAGGTGCTTGGCTGACTGTGGACACACATTCACACGCGGATAAACCAGGCAAAAAACAGGCAGTGAGACTGACCACAGAACCCGGGGCCCCAGCGATGGGAAATAAAGCCTAAAAGCACCAATTGAAAAGACTTGGGGCTTTGAGGTGCCAAGAGAGACTCCTAGCCTCACAGGAGAGTTTGTTGGAGAGATCTACATGGTCCTAGAATGTATACAAGCCCACCCACCTGGGAACTAGCACCAGAAGAGCCCAATTTGCTTGTGAGAAGCAGCAGAGGGGACTGAAACCTGAGAGAGAGACAAACAAGTGCCATTGGTCCCTCTTTAACCCCGCCCCCACATACAGCATCACAACCCAGCAACTGGGTTGCCCCACCCTGGTGATTACCTAAGACTCTGCCTCTCATACATAATTGGCACGACAAGACAAAAAAAAAAGGCCCAAACAGAAGAACTGATCAAAGCTCCAGAACAAATATAACTAAGCGACAAAGAGATAGCCAATCTATCAGATGCACAGTTCAAACACTGGTGATCAAGATGCTCACAGAACTGGTTGCAAATTAGATGAAAAAATGAAGGCTACACTAGGTGAAATGAAGGAAAATGCACAGGAGACCAATAGTGATGGAAGGAAAACTGGGACTCAAATCAATGAAGTGGACCAGAAGGAAGAAAGAAACATCTAACCAGAAAAGAATGAAGAAACAAGAATTCAAGAAAATGAGGAAAGGCTTAGGAACCTCCAGGACATCTTGAAAAATTCCAACATCCGAATTATAGGGGTACCAGAAGGGGAATAGGAAGAGCAACAAGTGGAAAACTTATTTGAACAAATAATGAAGGAGAACTTCCCCAATCTGGCAAAGGAAATAGACTTCTAGGAAGTCCAGGAAGCTCAGAGAGTCCCAAAGAAGGCGGACCCAAGGAGGAATACACCAAGGCACATCATCATTACATTAGCCAAGACTAAAATGAAGGAGAGAATTCTAGAACCAGCAAAAGATAAGGGGACAGTCACCTACAAAGGAGTTCCCTTCAGACTATCAGCTGATTTCTCCAAAGAGACCTTATAGGCAAGAAGGGGCTGGAAAGAAGTATCCCAAATCATGAAAGGCAAGGACCTACATCCAAGATTGCTCTATCCAGAAAAGCTTTCATTTAGAATGAAAGGGCAGATAAAGTGCTTCTCGGATAAGGTCAAGTTAAAAGAGTTCGTCATCACCAAGCCCTCATTATATGCAATGTTAAAGGGACTTATCTAAGAAAAAGAAGATTAAAAATATGAACAGTGAAAGGAGGGCAAACTCACAGTTATTAACAACCACACCTAACACAAAAGCAAAGTAAGTAAACAGCTAGATCAGGAGTGGAGCCACAGAAATGGAGATCACATGGAGGGTTAGCAGCAGGGGAGTGGGAGGAGGAGAAGGGGAGAGAAGGTACAGAGAATAAGTAGCATAGATGATGAAGAGAAAATAGACAGGTAGGGCAAGAGTAGTGTGGGAAATGTAGAAGCTAAAGAACTTAGGACACATGGACATGAACTAAATGGGGGGAATGCAGGGGGAGAGGGATTGTGCAGGGTGGAGGGGAATGAAGGCGGGAAGTGGGACAACTGTAATGGCATAATCAATAAAATATATTTTAAAAAAAGTTATAGAGTTACAGCCCTGGCTGGTATAGCTCAGTGGATTGAGCTTGGGCTGTGAAACAAAGGGTCACCGGTTGGATTCCCAGTCAGGGCACATGCCTGGGTTGCAGTCCAGGATCCTAAGTGGGGGCCATGTGAGAGGCAACCACACATTGATGTTTCTCTCCATCTCTTTCTCCCTCCCTTCCCCCCTCTCTAAATAAATTAATTAAATCTAAAAAAAGTTATATAGAGTTACAAAATGGAGGCATAGGTAGATAGATATATTTTGCCTCCTCACACAACCAAAAGAAGGACAACAACAAATTTAAAAACAAAAAACATTCCGAACTGTCAGAAAATTAAAACTATGGAAGTCTGACAACCAAGGAGTTAAAGAAGAAACATGCATCCAGACCAGCAGCAGGGGCAGAAATAGGCAGGTAGTGTGGAAAGGACTCCTGGCAAGGAGGCAGCTGGAGGACCAGGGTGGGCAACAGCTGGTGGAGCAGGGTCCCACATTTGTATGCAGATAAACTGGGACAAACAACTGGGGAGTGAGACACACTGAGCAACCCAGTGCAGGGAAGTAAAGCCTAAAAACCTCTGACTGAAGAAACTTGTGGGGGCTGTGGTGGCAGAAGAGACAACCAGCCTCATAGGAAAATTTGTTAGAGAGACCTACAGGGTCCTAGAATGTACACAAACCCACCCACCTGGGAATCAGCAGAAGAAGGGCCCAATTTGCTTGTGGGTAGTGGAGAAAGTGACTGAAAGCCAGCAAAGAGCTGAGGAAGTGGCACTGTTCCCTCTTGGACCCCTCCCCCACCCACAGCACCACCACATACTGACAGAGGTTGCCTCACCCTGGTGAACACCTAAGGCTCCACCCCTAACTATGTAACAGGCCTGTCAAGACAAAAAAATGGCCCAAATGAAAGAACAGATCAAAGCTCCAGAAAAAACAGAACTAAGTTATTAAGAGCTAGCCAACCTATTAGATGCACAGTTCAAAACACTGGTAATCAGGATGCTCACAGAATTGGTTGAGTATGGTGGCAGAATAGAGGGAAAAGTGTAGTAGTTTATCGTTTTCTAGGAATTGATCTATTTAATCTATGTTTTTGAATTTATTACAGTGGAGTTATTCATAGTATTGCCTTACTCTTCTTCAATGGATGAAAGATCTGTAGTAACATCCATTCCATTCCTGATTTTGGAATTTGCATCTTCTCTCATTGTATCCTTTTTAGTATTGCTAGAGGCTTATCAATTTTATAGCTTATTTCAAGGAACTAGCTTTTATTTCATTTCTTTTCTATACTGTTTTCCTATTTTCAATTTCATTTATTTCTGCTCTTTATTATTTTCTTTCTTCTACTTGCTTTGGGTTTATTTTACTCTTCTTTTTCTCTATTTTTTTTTGAGGTGGTCACTTACATTATTGATTCCAGGCCTTTCTTCTTTCCTATTTTAAATACTTAGTACTATAAATTTCCCTCTCAACAACAATTCTGTACGGATCTGTTAATTTTTTGTTGTTCATTTTGTTATATTGTTTTTTTTACAAGATTCTTACTTAAATGGCGCCCTCTTCTGTCAGCATAGCAGAGTCATAAATTTATGAAATTTATATTTCATAAATTGCTGTTTCTGTTTATGTGATAGGAAAGTGTTTGCATGTT
Source organism: Sturnira hondurensis (assembly GCF_014824575.4). NCBI lineage: Eukaryota > Metazoa > Chordata > Mammalia > Chiroptera > Phyllostomidae > Sturnira > Sturnira hondurensis. Next base: position 889,829 of record NW_028080118.1, on the reverse strand, counting down.
TGCTGATTCTGTGGTTCTCTTTAGTCATCCTGACTCTAAATTTTTCCCTTTTTATTCTTTTCCCTTTCTCTACTCCACTGACATTATGTTTTCTATTGCTTTTTACCTTTTTTCTTTTTCCAGAAGCTATGTGTTTCAAAAACTGCCCCTTCAAATCAAACATGCTTTTTCAAAAAATTTCTAAAGATTTTATTTATTTATTTTTAGAGAGAGGGGAGGGGATGGAGAAGGAGAGGAAGCGATACACTGATGTGAGAGAGAAATATCAATCAGTTGCCTCCCACACACGCCCCAACTGGGAACTAAACCCACAATTCAGGCACATGCCCTGAATATAACTAGCAACCTTTTATTTTGCAAGACGATGCCCAACCAACTGAGCCACACTGGTCAGGGCCACATATGCTTTTAAATCTCTTCCCTGTAGTTTGTATGTATTCCACCTAGACATTTTTTTAAATTTAGGGTAAATTTGATCTTTTTGGTGGTGGTTTTTACAGAACTTTAGATCTTTTAGGTATCTTCTCTCTTCTGTTTTCCCCTCAGGTTTTCTCAGTCAGCCCTGCTTACCACAGAACCTTGCAGGATGGCAGGAGGAAGGGCAAGGGAACATGAGACATAACATGCAATAATTTGGTATTATTTCTCCTTTACTTATAGTTATTTTGAAGTCTAGGTATTCTTTATGTTCAAATTATGGTGAGGGCATGGTTTTGTGTCACTTTCTTTTTCTCTTCTTGTTGTTCTGTATTACTTTTTGAAGGAAATGTTAGGCGATTGGGACCTAAGTGGCTGTCATTGTTGTCAGCTACCCAGAAGTTCTCTATCATACAGAATTATAGCAACAGATACATGTTGTTTATGGTGACTGCCTTATTTCTTGGTATAAGGATGTTTTAATCTATTCAAAACTTTACAGCATACTAGAAAAGATGTGAGAAATAATATATAATTTTCACAGGCCTAAACTAATGTTTCTCTCTTTTATTCTGTTCTCAAGTATTTTTGTTTAGAACACAAAACCTTCCATCTTCTGGCCAAGATGGAGGTATAGGTAGATACACTTTGCCTCCTCACACAACCAAAAGAATGATGACAACCAATTTAAACACACACACACACACACACACACACACACACACAAGCAGAACTGACAGAAAATCGAACTGTATGCAAGCCCAACAACCAAGGAGTTAAAGAAGAAACATGCATCCAGACAGGTAGGAGGGGTGGAGACAGGCAGCCAGGGCAGAGAGGATGGGCAGCAAAGTGGCGGCTAGAGGACTAGGGTGAGTGAAGCTGGAGCGAGCCAAGTGGGCAGTCCCACATTCATATTCAGATTCACTGGGAAGAACAACTGGGGAGTGAGACAGACTGAGCAACTCAGGGTTTCAGCTCAGGGAAATAAAGCCTCAAAACCTCTGGATGTAAAAATCTGTGGGAGAAACTCCAAATCTCACAGGGGAGTCTGTTGGAGGGGACAACAGGGTTCTGGATGGTACACAAACTCTCTTCATTCAAAAAAATGAGGAGAGGCTTAGAAACCTCTGGGACACCTTTAAATGTTCCAACATCCAAAACATAACAGTACCAGAAAAAGGAAGAGCAAGAAACTGAAAACTAAGTTCCTGAGAAAATGGCGGCGGAGTAGGACAGAGCGACTCCAGTTCTCGTACCCCTGGGAGAAAATCCTGGCAGATCTATGGAGGAACAGTGTGATCAATTCCCTATCAACAATTCCCTAGCATTTATGAAAATAAGAGACCAGAGATAGTGACGGACCAGACAGTTACAGGTCGGTGGGGTCTCAGGGACATGAGTAAGGACAGAGGCGGACAGGCCGGCGGCAGCCATTGGCCAGCAGGTAAAGACCTCGGAGCCGCGGCTGCCGCAGCGGTCGGGGCCAAGAGGCTTCTGTCTGCACCCAGCGACAGTGGCGTCTGCCACAGAGGACTCATCGGGAGATTGGCACCTGTAAGGACAAAAGCGGCAGTGGCAGGGCCAGCTGCCCTTGGCCAGCCTGTAACGCCTCGGAGCCGCCGCTGCCGCCAAGTTAGGGGTATAGAGGCTTCCATCTGCGGCCAGTGCCACGGAGGACTCATCGGGACCCCAGCACCCAGTGGAGCCTTGGGCCGGCTTCAGGGTCCGTGGAAGAGCTGGCTCTCTGCCTCACCATCTAGGCGGTGCTGGGTGGCAGAGACCTGTCTGCGTAGATGTGCAGGGAGGGTGGCAAGGACAGGGGGCCGTGTTCAGTTGCGATCTCTGCGGTCGCCAGCCCACCAGCCTGCCAACCCAAGAAATTTGAGAGGAGCATTGTCCTAATCAGTCCGGTTGGAGATTGGGCTGGGCTAAGAGGCAGGCCTTCTGGAGAAGTTTTTATTGGAAAGTGGACTCAGGTGTTCTCCTGTGAAGGCAGCTTGACTTGCTTCTCACCCAGCCACAGGACTGGGAAGGACCAGTATCAGATCCCGTGGGACCCAGGCAGCCTGTTGGGTGGGCAAGCGCCCGCACCACAGTCTGGTAGGCTGGCTGGCGCATGGGAGTGCCTGGGCCTACAACCCAGCCCACAGAGGGGTCCTGCCAAAACCAGAAAAACCAGATTGGACAGTTTGAAACCAACAAGAGAGGGGTTTTTTTGTTTGTTTGTTTTTAAACTATTTTTTCTGTACTTTTTAAAAACTTTTTTCAGTAATTGTGTATTTTTTAATTTTATTGTTGCTGTATCTTTCAGTACTTTGTTCCTCTCCTTTCTTTTTTCCTGTTGTAGTCCTTCTTCCTTTCATTCCAAACTTATTGCTTTTTCCTCACTTCTCCTGCCCTTTTTTTGTGTTTGTTTGTTTGTTTGTTTCTTTCTTTCTATACCACTGTAAATACTTCACAACACATCTCTCAGGTCTTAGCCCACTTTACAGGTTCCTGAATTCTATTACTGTAGTGATTAACTCTAATTGCTCACATGCTACGCCTATTTACTATTCTTTACTCTCACCTTACCTCAAAATCTGACCACCCGCAACCTCACTGCTTTCTAGATACAACTCAAAAGCTTTCCCTTCCCAACAAGAGACTTATCTTTGGTCTATCCTTTCTTAAAAGTGGCAAATTGGGTTGAAGATTACAGTTAACACTATATAGAGCCTAAAGATCTTCTATCTCTTCTCTACCAGCTGTGACTATAAATATCATAAAGTACTCTCCTGCTCTCATGAACCATTTTGCCTCCCTCTCCAACTGATCACACACACACAAAGAAAGGAGTAGGTGGAAGCAGAGACCATCAGAATACCTGCAGGAGACTGCACCACTGAATTTCACAGGTATTCTACTACAGAAGTTCACACCATAAACCCAGGGAGTCAGAACAGATCAATTTAAGAAGCTGAGGCTAACAAAAAGAGTCTCATAAACAATGGGAAGACAAAGAAACAATGCCCAAATGAAAGAAAAGGTGGAAGTCTCAGAAACAATGTTAGATGAAAGAGAGGCAAGTCAGCTATCAGATATTGAATTCAAAGCACTAGTTATCAGGAAATTCAAAGAGCTCACAATGAGCTACCAGAAACTGGAGGGGACCTACCAGAAACTAGAAGGGAGCTACAATGAGTTCTCCGCAAACTATATCAACATGAAAAAAGAAATAGAAACTATCAGCAAAGGCCAAGAGGAAATGAAGAATACAATTTTGGAACTAAAGAACAAAGTAGAAGGAATGAAAAGCAGGATTGATGAGGCAGAAGATCGGATCAGCGAGTTGGACGACACAGTAGAAAGAATCTCCCAGAAAGAGCAAGAAAAGGAAAAGAGGCTCAAAAAGAATGAAGAGGGATTAAGAGAAATGCAAGACAATATGAAACATAATAATATCCGAATAATAGGAATACCAGAAGGAGAAGAAGAAGACCAAGAAATAGAAAAGCTATTTGAAAGAGTAATGATGGAAAATTTCCCTAATTTGATGAGAGAAAAAGTTACATGAATCCAGAGGTCACAGAGAGTCCCATTCAAGAGGAACACAAAGAGGCCCACTTCAAGACACATCATCAGTAAAATGGCAAAATTCCAAGACAAAGAGAGAATCTTAAAGGCAGCAAGGGAGAAAAAGGAAGTAACATACAAGGGAGCCCCAACAAGGTTAGCTACTGACTTCTCAATGGAAACACTCCAAGCAAGAAGAGAATGGCAAGAAATATTCCAAGTAATGAGAACCAGAGGCCTGCAATCAAGGCTACTTTACCCAGCAAGGCTCTCAATCAAGATAGAAGGCCAAATAAAGAGCTTCCAAGACAAAAGAAGTCTAAAAGAATATGCCTCCACCAAACCAGCTCTACAAGAAATACTAACCGGACTGCTTTAAGGAAAGGAAGGAAAAGAGAGAGACAGAGAGGAACACAGGTACAAAAATGGCAATGAATAAGTACCTATCAATAATAACCTTAAATGTAAATGGCTTAAATCCTCCAATTAAAAGACATAGTATAGCTGAATGGATAAGAAAGCATGACCCACACATATGCTGTCTACAAGAGACCCACCTCAGGACAAAAGACCATCACAGAATAAAAGTGAAAGACTGGAAACAAATTTCCAAGCAAATGTTCAAGAAAAAAAAAAAGCCGGGGTAGCAATTCTAATATCAGATAAAATAGATTTCAAAAAAAGGGCCATAAAGAGAGACCCAGAAGGACACATCATAATACTCAAGGGAAGAATCCACCAAAAAGACATTAACATCGTAAATATATATGCACCCAACATAGGAGCACCCAAATATATAAGAAAAATCCTAGAAGACTTCAAGAAAGATATTGACAGCAACACAATTAGAGTAGGGGACTTTAACACCCCACTGTCAAAAATGGACAGATCTTCCAAACAAAATATCAACAAAGATATAGCTGCACTAAACAACACCCTAGATGAAATGGACTTGACTGATATATATATAGAGCCCATCATCCCAAAAAAGCTAAATACACATTCTTTTCCAATGCACATGGAATATTTTCAAAGATAGACCACATGATAGGACACAAAAAGAACCTCCACAAATTCAAGAAAATTGAAATCATACCAAGCATTTTCTCTGACCACAAGGGACTGAAATTAGAAACCAACCCCAAAGAAAAAAACCATAAACACCCCAAATCATGAAGACTTAATGGTATGCTATTAAACAATGAATGGGTCAAGAATGAAATTAGGGAAGAAATCAAAAAGTTTCTGGAAACAAATGAAAATGAACTCACAACAACCCAAAACTTAGGGGACACGGCAAAGGCAGTCCTGAGAGGGAAGTTCATAGCAATACAGGCATACCTAAAGAAGACAGAAACATTTCAAACAAAGAACGTAACCCGACGCCTGCAAGAACTTGAAGAACAACAACAAAGACAGCCCAGAGCAAGTAGAAGGACGGAAATAACCAAGATCAGAGCAGAATTAAATAACATGAAGACTAAAAGCACAATTCTAAGGATCAATGAATCCAAGAGTTGGTTTTTTGAAAAGATAAACAAAATAGACAAGCCTTTAAGTAGGCTCATTAAGAAAAGAAGAGAGAGGACCCAAATAAACACAATCAGAAATGAAAGAGGAGAAATTACAACTGATACCACAGAAATAGAAGGGACTGTAAGAAATTACTATGCAGAAGTGTATGCCAAGAAATTTGAAAACCTAGGTGAAATGGACAAATTTCTAGAAAAATATAATCTTCCAAAACTCAATGAAAAAGAAGCAGAAAACCTGAACAGACCAATAACAGCAGATGAAATTGAAGCAGTAATAAAAAAACTCCCATCACACAAAAGCCCTGGACCACATGGTTTCACAGGAGAATTCTACAGAGCATTTAAGGAAGAGCTAACCCCTATTCTTCACAGACTATTCCAAAAAACCCAAAATGATGGTAAACTCCCAAACTCTTTTTATGAAGCCACCATCATCCTAATTCCAAAACCAGATAGAGACACAACAAAGAAAGAAAACTTCAGGCCAATATCGCTGATGAACACAGATGCTAAAATCCTCAAAAAAATATTGGAAAATTGCATCCAACAATACATCAAAAAGATCATACACCATGACCAAGTGGGATTCATCCCAGGGATGCAAGGATGGTTCAATATCCGCAAATCAGTAAATGTAATACACCACATAAACAAAAGCAAAGACAAAAATCACATGGTCATATCAATAGATGAGGAAAAAGCTTTTGATAAGGTACAACACCCATTTATGATAAAGGTACTCAGAAAAATGGGAATAGAGGGAGCATTCCTCAATATAATAAAGGCCATATATGAAAGACCTACAGCCAACATCATACTCAATGGGCAAAAACTAAAAGCTTTTCCACTAAGATCAGGAACAAGACAAGGTTGCCCACTTTCAC